>NC_134698.1:83076191-83111275 GCF_050947455.1 Rhinoderma darwinii | reverse complement strand
ACCTGTCACTTCTTGACACGTTACTGCACATGCGTTATGACTGAAATTACGGGGATGTTTTCTCCTGGTAACCTGCCGTGTGAACATACCCTTACTAGGACCCCCAGAACAAGGACTGGTCTTTGTGAACGGCTCTATGAAGGGCATTTGGACTGCGGGTGTCTTCAACTGTAGAAAACTCTCAGCTGTTTGAGCAGGACTAGGTCGGGATGGGTTTTTATCCACAGACAGCAAGAAGAGATGTTATACAGGGCGTGGCTCTGCAAGACTAGTGCTGGATGATGGACAGGTGGTGGGCGGGGCTCACCGCTCAGGACTGTACTTCCTCCTCCGCTCCGCCGGGTGTCGCTGTGACGCTCATATTGTCGGTGATCCTTGTGCGCGCTGTACTGCGGCCTTCTCTCCTGCTCCACACTCCGGTAACCGGCGCCTCTTCTCCCCGTGTGCGGGGCTTCACACCCGGCGCCATGGAGATCGGGACTGAGATCAGCCGCAAGATCCGGGTGTGTAACTATGTCCTGAAAAAGAACGGGTAACCAGGGGCTTCACCCGAATATGTGACCCGAGGAGTTACGGGCTGAGGAGGAGGAGGGGGGAGTCATGTGACGGCGGGTGTACACTAGTGACGGGGGGATGTGTGTATATTGGGGGGCTGTACACTAGTGGTGGGGGATGTGTGTATAGTGGGGGGGGTTGTGTGTATATGGGGGGGGGCTGTACCCTAGTATTGGGGGATGTGTGTATAGTGGGGGGGTTGTGTGTATATGGGGGGGGGCTGTACACTAGTGACGGGGGGGATGTGTGTATATGGGGGGGCTGTACACTAGTGGTGGGGGGGCTGTGTATATTGGGGGGCTGTACACTAGTGGTGGGGGATGTGTGTATATGGGGGGCTGTGCACTAGTGATGGGGGGGATGTGTGTATCGGGGGGCTGTTCACTAGTGTCGGTTGGGTTGTGTATCGGGGGGCTGTTCACTAGTGTCGGTTGGGTTGTGTATCGGGGGGCTGTACACTAGTGATGGGGGGATGTGTGTATATTGGGGGGCTGTACACTAGTGGTGGGGGGGGCTGTACACTAGAGTTGGGGGGGCTGTGTGTATATCGGGGGGGCTGTACACTAGAGTTGGGGGGGATGTGTGCATATGCAGGGGGCTGTGCGCTAGTGACGGGGGGCTGTGTGTATATTGGGGGGCTGTGTATATCGGGGGGGCTGTGCACTAGTGACGGGGGGGGTTGTGTATATCGGGGGGCTGTGCACTAGTGACGGGGGGATGTGTATATTGGGGGGGGTTGTGTATTGGGGGGGCTGTGCACTAGTGACGGGGGGATGTGTGTATATCGGGAGGGGGCTGTGCACTAGTGACGGGGGGATGTGTGTATATCGGGAGGGGGCTGTGCGTATATCGGGAGGGGGCTGTGCGTATATCGGGAGGGGGCTGTGCACTAGTGACGGGGGGGATGTGTGTATCGGGGGGCTGTGTGTATATCGGGGGGGGTTGTGCACTAGTGAAGGGGGATGTGTGTATATCGGGGGCTGTGCACTAGTGACGGGGGGCTGTGTGTATATTGGGGGGGCTGTGTATATCGGGGGGCTGTGTGTATATCGGGGGGGCTGTGCACTAGTGACGGGGGATGTGTGTATATTGGGGGGCTGTGTGTATATCGGGGGGCTGTGTGTATATCGGGGGGGCTGTGCACTAGTGACGGGGGCTGTGTGTATATCAGGGGGCTGTGCACTAGTGACGGGGGATATGTGTATATCGGGGGGGCTGTGCACTAGTGACGGGGGGGATGTGTGTATATTGGGGGGGGCTGTGCACTAGTGACGGGGGGGGCTGTGCACTAGTGACGGGGGGGGCTGTGTGTGTATCGGGGGGGGGGCTGTGCACTAGTGACGGGGGGGGATGTGTCTATATCGGGGGGGGGGGGGGTTGTGCACTAGTGACGGGGGGATGTGTGTATATCGGGGGGCTGTGCACTAGTGACAGGGGGATGTGTGTATATATCGGGGGCTGTACACTAGTGGTGGGGGGATGTGTGTATCGGGGGGCTGTGCACCAGTGACGGGGGAGATTTGTATATTGGTGCGGGGGAGAGTGTGCACTAGTGATGGGGGGATGTGTGTATATCGGGGGGCTGTTCACTAGTGTCGGTTGTGTTTGTGTATCGGGGGGCTGTGCACTAGTGACGGGGGGATGTGTGTATATTGGGGGGCTGTACACTATCGAGGGGTCTGCACGTGTTCTGTTGCCGTTCCTCTTCATTTGTTGGTTTCTCCGCAGACGGCCATTAAAGGGAAGCTGCAGGAACTCGGGGCGTACGTTGGTAAGTTCCTGAAATCTGAAGTAAATGTAAATCTGTTTCTTTGAACATGACCTGAGCCCCACCTCGCCCCTTTATCCCGCTCCATCCCTTACCTCATCTCGCCCTTTATCCCGCCCCACCCCTTACCTCATCTCGCCCCTTTACCCCACCCTTTACCCCACCTCGCCCCTTTACCCCACCCCTTACCTCATCTCGCCCCTTTACCCCACCCTTTACCCCATCTCGCCCCTTTACCCCATCTCGCCCCTCTACCCCACCCCTTACCTCATCTCGCCCCTTTATCCCGCCCCACCCCTTACCTCATCTCGCCCCTTTATCCCGCCCCACCCCTTACCTCATCTCGCCCCTTTATCCCGCCCCACCCCTTACCTCATCTCGCCCCTTTACCCCACCCCTTGCCTCATCTCGCCCCTTTACCCCACCCTTTGCCTCATCTCGCCCCTTTACCCCACACCGCCTGACTTGAGCCCCACCTCGCCCCTTTACCCCACCCCTTACCTTATCTCGCCCCTTTACCCCACCCTTTACCCCACCCTTTACCCCACCCTTTACCCCACCCTTTACCCCACCCTTTACCCCACCCCACACCTCATTTCGTCCCTTTACCCCACCCACACCTCATTTCGCCCCTTTATCCCACCCCACACCTCATTTCGCCCCTTTATCCCACCCCACACCTCATTTCGCCCCTTTATCCCACCCCACACCTCATTTCGCCCCTTTATCCCACCCCACCCCTCATCTCGCCCCTTTATCCCACCCCACCCCTCATCTCGCCCCTTTATCCCACCCCACCCCCTCATCTCGCCCCTTTATCCCACCCCACCCCTTACCTCATCTCGCCCCTTTATCCCACCCCACCCCTTACCTCCTCTCGCCCCTTTATCCCACCCCACCCCTTACCTCCTCTCGCCCCTTTATCCCACCCCACCCCTTACCTCCTCTCGCCCCTTTATCCCACCCCACCCCTTACCTCATCTCGCCCCTTTATCCCACCCCACCCCTCATCTCGCCCCTTTATCCCACCCCAGCCCTTACCTCATCTCGCCTCTTTATCCCACCCCACGCCTTACCTCATCTCGCCCCTTTATCCCACCCCACCCCTTACCTCATCTCGCCCCTTTATCCCACCCCACCCCTTACCTCATCTCGCCCCTTTATCCCACCCCACCCCACATCTCGCCCCTTTATCCCACCCCACCCCTCATCTCGCCCCTTTATCCCACCCCACCCCTTACCTCATCTCGCCTCTTTATCCCACCCCACCCCTTACCTCATCTCGCCCCTTTTTCTCCATGTAGACGAGGAGCTCCCCGATTACATCATGGTGATGGTGGCGAACAAGAAGAGTCAGGATCAGATGACGGACGACCTGTCGCTCTTCCTGGGGAATAACACGGGCAGATTCACCACCTGGTAACTGACTCTGTCCCCCGGGGCACTGACTACAACCAATCAGATCGCTGCTCCCATATTCTGACGTTCGTTCCCTAGAATAATGGGCAATGTGGCAGATTTATGAAAACCAGTTGAAGTGAGAAGCGGAGAGGGTTCCCTTTCTGTCAAATCTGATAATGTAGGAAAGATGTTCCGCAGATGTCGCGTATTGTAAGGGGTCGTCCGCCGTCCACATTGAGGTCTGAATGTTCTCTAGTCTTCAGATATCTGCAGCCTTCAGTAACCAGTGCGGGATAAGGGGGATAAGGGGCTTCACTAAAAACTTCATGTCTAGAAGAGGTTAGAGGGGTCCAGGGTGTAAATTGGCACGTGGCGAAAACGCTGGGTATAGGGTGATGGAAAACAGGCCAGGGAATAAGAATCCTCATGAAGGCCTCGTGCACACGGCCGGCCGCCGACACTCTCAGGCCACGGGCCGCATTTTTGTGCTGTGCTCCCGTACAAAGTATGGGAGCACGACCCGCAAAAAAACAAAATGTAGGACATGCTCCATATTTCCCGGCACGGACACCTTTCCATAGCGATACGGAAAGGTGTCCGCGGCCAACCGAACTGGGCGGGACCGTAATTGCGGACCGTATTGTGTGTGTTTTACGTGGGGCTTTAAGGAGAGGGAAACTGGCTATGGCTCTGTTCACACCGGTGTTGGAGCTTCCATCGCAGATTCCTTAGTTTTTGTCGGAACATAATAGCACCGCATGCTGCGTAATTATGAAACCCAACGGAGCCCATTAAAGTCAACGTGTTCCGTCAGGCGCCGGTGGTTTTCGCGCACTCAGAGGATGTGACAAGGTCGTCAGTACCCAACAGCCATTCTAGAAAGATGAATATCCTAATAGGAAAGTCTGGTATATTTATCCCACCTGCTGTCTCAGGGCCGGCTAATATTTGGTATGTGAGGCCTTATAAGCGCCCAAAATGTATCGAGAGAATTGTGTTCAAAGTAAGACCCAGGAATCCGGTGTAAGACCTGCAATCTGGTTCCTATGGGAAATCTCTCGACTTTTTACCGGCATTGGTTTTCCTATAATGCGATAATAACTCGGCTCTGTTTTCTCACTGGACGGGAGACGTCCAATAGACTTCATGTGTGTGGATTTTGATACAGCTGTGATTTCTCACAGAAACTTCTAGGAAAACTAGAGAACATGTATGGAAAGTCAGTGACAGCAAAAATCACTATAGAAACCCACAACTCTGCACAATATAGAGCAGCATACAGCAGAGGCACTTACATATATTACATAACTTATCCTGAGTTACATCCTGCATTATACTCCAGAGCTGCACTCACTATTCTGCTGGTACAGTCTCTGTGCACATGCATTACTTATCCTGTACTGATCCTGAGTTACATCCTGTATTATACTCCAGAGCTGCACTCACTATTCTGCTGGCGGAGTCACTGTGTACATACATTACTTATCCTGTACTGATCCTGAGTTATATCCTGAATTATACTCCAGAGCTGCACTCAATATTCTGCTGGTGGAGTCACTGTGTACATACATTACATTACTTATCCTGAGTTACATCCTGTATTATACTCCAGAGCTGCACTCACTATTCTGCTGGCGGAGTCACTGTGTACATACATTACTTATCCTGTACTGATCCTGAGTTATATCCTGAATTATACTCCAGAGCTGCACTCAATATTCTGCTGGTGGAGTCACTGTGTACATACATCACATTACTTATCCTGTACTGATCCTGAGTTACATCCTGTATCATACTCCAGAGCTGCACTCACTATTCTGCTGGTGGAGTCACTGTGTACATACATTACTTATCCTGTACTGATCCTGAGTTACATCCTGTATTATACTCCAGAGCTGCACTCACTATTCTGCTGGTGGAGTCACTGTGTACATACATTACATTACTTATCCTGTACTGATGCTGAGTTATATCCTGTATTATACTCCAGAGCTGCACTCACTATTCTGCTGGTGGAGTCACTGTGTATATACATTACATTACTTATCCCGTACTGATCCTGAGTTATATCCTGTATTATACCCCAGAGCTGCACTCACTATTCTGCTGGTGGAGTCACTGTGTACATTACTTATCCTGTACTGATCCTGAGTTATATCCTGTATTCTACTCCAGAGCTGCACTCTCTATTCTGCTGGTGGAGTCACTGTACATACATTACTTATCCTGTACTGATCCTGAGTTATATCCTGTATTACACTCCAGAGCTGCACTCACTATTCTGCTGGTGGAGTCACTGTGTACATACATTACATTACTTATCCTGTACTGATCCTGAGTTACATCCTGTATTATACTCCAGAGCTGCACTCACTATTCTGCTGGTTCTCCGGTGTCTGTGATCAGCTTGTTCTGGTTACTTACATTTTGAGGAGTGATGTCTCTACACAAGTCACTGTACAGTCATCTAATGGAGGGAACACACAAGCTGTCCACAAACTTGCAGACTGTTTCAAATAGTATCTAGTAGAATTGCACTTAGTTTAGTGTTAAATAAATCAAGCTTCATCATTGTGTATTTAAAAGTTCTGCCGCTTTCTGTTGGTTTCGCAACGTTTTCAAGACCTCTGTTTACGGTCAGTGAATGTAACCTTTTTGTTTACATCCAGAGGCTACAAACCTGTACGGGCCACGATCCTCTTCTAAGAGCTGAACACATCAGCACAAATGTCCTGAGATGTGTGAGCAGCAGACGATTGGCTATTTGTTACAGTGTGACGCTATTATAACACCCTTTCTCTGTGTTTTCCAGGCTGCAGGGCGTACTGGATAAGCTGCGCACGGTCACTCCAGGTCTGTGGGTTTATCATTTGTCCTATAGATTTTGAGAGTCTGAGATTTTATGTGCATGGATATTTGGGGGTGAAGGTGAAGGCGCCACAGATTCTGCAGCCCATAGATTTTAATGGGTTAAAAGCGAATCTCCGAGCCGGCGAGTTGATCCTCCCAGTGCCAATCGTGACCGGTGAATCGTGAACTGGCGAAATGGAAATAATTTGTTCATCTTTATTATTGATCTTGTTGGATGTTGAAGAGTTTATCAGGATAGACATTAGGGGTGTTGGTAGAATAGGCCGCCAATGTGCAGTCGGTGGGAGTCGGACCTCCTACCCCTGACGATTCCTAGAATGGCGTTGTAGCGGCACCAGGAAGGTGTTCTGCCACGTTGTCTCCGCTCTCCCCAGAGACTGCGTGTTCAGACTTCTTTAGTCCTTGGTTAACCATGTGACCACCTGAAAAAAGTGCCGTCCTAGCACCGCTGCCACTATGTCCCAGCGATCGGTCACATTAATGGGGCATCGGTGGCATGTGCTAGCGACATAACGTTACGGTCACATGTTTAGGATTTGCTGCATTTCTTTTTTTCTTTATAACCAGAGCGTTCCCTGTCCCCGATTAATGTCTTTGTAGATTTTACTTTTTGGCTTAAATAAGGAAAACCTCAGAATTAAAGGTGTTTTCCACTTGTGTCATGGTCAGACCCCCTCTAACCAGACATTTGGGGTATATCAGATCGATATGTCATAAATATTGGGACACCACTTTATCATTTTGTGATCTGGATCGTGGTTCGGGGAGCGTTTCATGGATCGGCTTAAGCTGCCAGTAGTCACCCCACTAACACTTGTATGTACAGTTGTGGTTTCTTCCTGCCGCACCAGTACCGCGACATGTGAACGTATCTCAGTAATCGCTCCAAATCGCGGGACTGATCGTGCTCTGGTTTCATCTTAAAATGCTGTTGGTGATTTATTTATTTTTTTCGTCTATTTCCTCCCAGAAACCAATAGCCTGAAAGCGTCCGAGGCCATCATCTTCAATAGCAGCATGCCTCCCCTGAAAAGCCTGCCCCATAACAGAGAGGATTCTGGGAGAGACGCTCCACTGCCAAGGCAGGAGAGGCTGCACAGCGAGTCCGACAACGAATCGCAAGCTCCGCGATCTGCAGATGTCAGGTAGTGCTAATGGCTCCTGGACAGCAGGAGGGACTATTACTGATGTAAAGCAAAAAATACACAGTCATAAAGGGGACGTCCAGTTTGGATCATCCTTTTTTTGTTGCTGGCGTCGGCCCAATCATGAGCGGATTACTGGGGCTCCCGCTGCATGGGGTTACCTCTTATTCTGATCAGCTGTTCTAAGCAATGGAACAGGCTGGTTCCTAATTTTTCCAAAAGAGGTGACCCCCCCACCCCCCCCACCCTTCTATTAGATCTCTAGGTCCTCTAATGGGAATATAATGCTATGGCTGTGGGTTGTCAGCGGACTCCCGCCTCGTAATTCTTTTTTTTTTTTTTTTTACTGACTCTTTAATCTCTTGGTGAATTCTTCATCTAGATCCAGGGAAAGCTACGGGTGCCGCGTCCCCCCCCTCACCATATACAATGTATTTTCTTGTCTCGTGTTCAGCGTTCATTATGATTTTGTATGTTTTCTCCCCCATTTTCTAGGGTCTCCTCTGATGTTGGCACGGCTGCACGGATTACCTCTGCAGTGAAGCCGATGTATGAATTCTCCCCCTCAGAAGCCGTCATTGACATCAAACTGGATTCTGACGACCCTTTCAATGACGACTTCAGCTACGGACCTGACAATTCGCTGTACTCCAGGAAGAGGCCGGCTGCTCCCGCCAGTATCAGAGTCCAGCGGCCGGCAGCTCCACTCTACAGACCCCCCGGAAGCAACCAAAGTATTTACCAGGTTACGGAGGGCAGCACCGTTCAAAGACTCCTGCAAAGCAGCGGCCAGTCTACAAGACCCAAGGGTTTCCAGGTCAACCGGGCGCTCGGTGCCACAAAGCTGTACGATCCTCCGGATGTGAGCCGCTCTGAAGAGACCTACGTATCTGTTATGGCCTCAACCATGGACCGAGCAGCACGAGAGGTAAGTTCTGGTCCTCTTACACCAGGCTGGTAAACCGGCAATAGAGTGAAAGTCTCAATCTTACAGCCTGTATTATACTCCAGACACCTATGCAGAAAGCCAGAGCTGCATTCATTGCTCTGTAGGCTTCAGAGCTGTATTCTCCCAGCATGCCCTGCCACTTTAGCGTCTATGCAGAGCTTGCTCTTATGATTTATCGGTTTATCTCCAGGTACTGTGAAGTGCCCACCTGCATTACAGGAAGTAAAATAACAGCAGAATTGTGACTGCAGCTCTGGAGTATAATACAGGAAGATCCCACTACACCCCCATCCACCCTTTGTGTTTTCTAAGAGCCTGTTTGTTGTAGGCGGACAGTGCCCGCAAGAGGAAGATGCCAGTGGCCAGTTCTGTGATGAAAGTGAAGAGATTGGCTGAAGACTTGCAGGAGGAGGAAGATGAGGACGACGACCTGTCCCGGGTCGCCGGATTATCCAGCAGCGTCTCTGTGCCTTCTCGTCCAGAAAGGAGGTAGCAAAATAGATTTCACAGTGATAAAATTGAGGAGCGTTTAAAACGATGGTGTTGTGTTTAGTGCCGGGGCTGAGGATCGGTGCTCAGAGATTCAACCATAGAAGTCACACCGCCCCCTGTCTTCTTACCAGGCATAACACTATGTTAGTGAGGCGGCTCCTCTGCACACGGTTACGGTTCTTCCCATATTCCGTCTGCTGTGTGCGGGATATAGTGGTTTGGGGTTATGCAGGTTCACCTTTGGTGCAGATGTGAGGAAATTTTCGGGAATTTCTAGAAGCTGTAAGGCTTAGTTCACACTGAGTTTTTTGTTTTTTTACGCTGAAACCGTGTTTGAAAACTCGCCAAAATTGCCTCATTGATTTCAATTGGAGAGGAAGGCGTTTTTTTCCCCCGCGAGCAGAATAAAACGCTCGCGGGGAAAAAAAAGCGTCATGCCCTTTCTCCGGGCGTTTCCATCTTGGACCTCTCATAGACGTCAATGGGAGGCAAAGAAAGAGGTTTTCGCTGAGTTTTTTGCCAGCGGTGCCCAATGGCTGTGGCCGACAAGCGCAGCAAAAAACGCTGCAAGTATTCTGCCGGCAGGTCAAAATTCCTGAAGAAATTGAGGCAGATTTTCCACACAGTTTTTTGCAGGCGGAACAGGAACTTACAGACCTATCACATTTTACCACGAAAATGTGTCCTTCGCCTGTGTGCGCCGCTTTCTCAGTTTTGCTACCCCCCCCCCCCCCCCCCCCCCAATCCGTTTTAGTTGAATCGATGACCTTCATGAGACATGAACCTTTTGTTGCGGCTGAGGCGGCCGCGCTATCCGTTATTAATGAGGAACACCGAGATCCAATACTTGAATGTCGTCGTTGTCGTCGTCCCCCCCCCCCCCCACCGAGCACAGAAACTACTGCAAAAAAATTACCATTGACCGCAATAAAACTTGGTAGTACCCTATAATTCTAATCAATCAGCTAGTTTTAATATTAATCTACATAGTAAGTTGAGGCACTCTCTTAATGCATTACATTACTTATCCTGTATTATACTCCAGAGCTGCACTCACTATTCTGCAGGTGGAGTCACTGTGTACATACATTACTTATCCTGTACTGATCCTGAGTTACATCCTGTATTATACTCCAGAGCTGCACTCACTATTCTGCTGGAGGAGTCACTGTGTACATACATTACATTACTTATCCTGTACTGATCCTGAGTTATATCCTGTATTATACTCCAGAGCTGCACTCACTATTCTGCTGGTGGAGTCACTGTGTACATACATTACTTATCCTGTAATGATCCTGAGTTATATCCTGTATTATACTCCAGAGCTGCACTCACTATTCTGCTGGTGGAGTCACTGTGTACATACATTACATTACTTATCCTGTACTGATCCTGAGTTATATCCAGTATTATACTCCAGAGCTGCACTCACTATTCTGCTTGTGGAGTCACTGTGTACATACATTACATTACTTATCCTGTACTGATCCTGAGTTACATCCTGTATTATACTCCAGAGCTGCACTCACTATTCTGCTGGTGGAGTCACTGTGTACATACATTACATTACTTATCCTGTACTGATCCTGAGTTATATCCTGTATTATACTCCAGAGCTGCACTTACTATTCTGCTGGTGCAGTCACTGTGTACATACATTACATTACTTATCCTGTACTGATCCAGAGTTACATCCTGTATTATACTCCAGAGCTGCACTCACTATTCTGCTGGTGGAGTCACTGAGTACATACATTACATTACTTATCCTGTACTGATCCTGAGTTACATCCTGTATTATACTCCAGAGCTGCACTGACTATTTTGCAGGCTTCAGAGCTGAAATCTCCCAGAATTTGCTGCTTGTTCAGTGTCTGCACACAGCGTTTGTGAGGATGAGCATGATGCTTTCATTGAGTTTATAAATTCAGAACCTTTTTGTTTATTTCTTAGACCTACCCTCCCCCCCTCAAAACAAGCCAACAAGAACCTCATTCTGAAAGCCATATCTGAAGCCCAAGAGTCGATCACAAAGACTACAAACTACTGTACAGGTAATGAAGGTCATTCTCTTATGTCCGTGGGTTTGATGGGTGGGGGATGTATAATTTAACTTGATGTGTGGGGGTCTCGACGGTGACACATTGCACACAAAATGCACAGTGACTTGTGTTACATTGGAACGGATATGCTCTGTATACAGTGTTACAATTCTTAGGGCTTGTGACAACATAACCATTGTGTTTTTAAAGGGCCAGTAACCCTGAGGGGTAGGAGTCGATCTATGGCGCTATTAAGTGAAAGCCGTTTCCATCAATGTTTCTTCTATAATCTGTGCAGCGATCAGTAGACGGTCATTAGAAGTCGTGTCTCCTGTGTATTCATTATGTCTCTAACCCTAAAGCTCCCCCAAAGCAGACGGTGCCTGTTGCTCCAAGAACCCGTCTCATACCCGAGGAGGAGCTGATCCTTCTGAAGAGCAGAGCTTCCGTGCTGCGCTACCAGGAGGAGCCTGAGGAACCGGCCGTTATGGACACCATGCCAGGTACGGGGCGCTCGCCACAACTGCGTTATTTACCCCCTCGACTTGTTGTTGTGCATAAATTGGTGACGTAAAGTGAAGCTGCCGTGTTGTACGCGCTCCTGTCCGTTGCAGCATGTAATAAAGCAGGAGGTGCGGAGCCGACTTTGAAGGTAGTTTTATGTGGAAAGACTTGGTAGTATTTGGATCTGTTCCCTGCTTTCTCTGGAGTCCAGGGGGCGGAGTCACTCAATGATTGACAGCATTCCCTGTATAAGTATATAACGGTCAATCACTAACCAGAACCGCGCCCTGGACAGGGATCAGAGTATGAGGTCATTAAATTACAACTTTGGCCCCATGCGCACGACCGGATTTCTCATCCGAAATTACGGACCCATTAATTTCTATGGGTCGCTGACACCTCTCCGTATTTATAGAGCATGTCCTCTTCTTTTTTTATTTTTTTTTGTCTAATTACGGCACGGACTCCCCATAAATGCCTATGTGCGCTTCCGTAATTACAGACGGCAATGTATGTGGATCTGTAGCCGACCGTAATTACAGAAGCATTGCTACGCGACGCCAGGGGATTACCCAAGATTCCTCCGTGTTTTTTTCTAGGGGATCGGTAAATACCGATGCATTACGGACCGTATTTACGGACAAACTTCCGCAAATGCGGATGATTTACGGATCTATGGATGAAAAATAGTCGTGCCCGGCCGTAGACAGCCGCCTGCATTCTCGGGCTGTGCTCCCATACTAGTAGGGGAGCATGGCCAGTAAACCGCAGAAGATAGGACTTGTCTTGTCTTTTGCGGGTACACTTCTACGGCCCGGACACCTTCCCGTAAATTAACGGGAGGGTGTCTGTGGACAATAGAAGTGAATGGGTCCGTAATGTCGGACCGTAATTGCAGACTATTTTTACGTTTGTGCGCTTGGGGCCTTATACAGAATCGTGTTCAATAAAGCTATAGAGATTAAAACCATGAGACCTAGTTCTGCTCACACAGCGCGTCACAATGTGTCAGTGCAGGTAAGTGCTTTCAGCCTGGAGCACAGGAGAGGGATTTGTGTTGCTGATGCTCTGAGCATTGCATGAACTTACACATTGTAACAAAATCTTCTCCTGTCCTAGCAGAACTAGATCAAGATAAGTTGTCGGGTTTTTAATGTAAACAATGAATGTTTACGTTCACTTATAGCAAGCAGAGTATATTAAAATGTAGCAGAACTTTTCATTATGGAATAATTATTCTTGGATTTTGAGTGGTCACGGGGCTCGGTGATGCGCCGGCTGAAGATCGCGGGACGCGGCGCGTGTAAAAAAAAGTGTCACGTCCAGTTATTTGGCTGTTCGCTTTGTGACTTCAGTTTTTGGGTGTGAACTTAAGTATCAAATGTGCGGTAATTTATAAAACAAAGCAACAAAAGACACTGGTTCACCTGCAGGTCGGAGCGCGCGTCGTGTAGATGGGTTTTTCTAACGGGCATTTCCTTTATTTTGCGATATTCTTGGTGTGCGTGGCCTCGCCATGTGTAACACTGCAACAAAATCCCTGTGACGATGTAGTCAATTTGGCGCGCGGTTAATTTTTTTTGGTCCCCTTTTGATTTCTTTTATTTGTAGTGTTTGTGCGCGGTTCGTGTAATGTGCGCTGGGGCTAAGAAGTGACTGAAGGAATTTGCATAAACCTAAAAACGGAGATTTCCTTTCAAGTTTTCCTGCAATTCGATGTCTGGGTGTGGAGAGGCGCAGGGTGCGCGGGGCGGGTTGTTCTCATAAACAGGACCCTCCACAAGGCGCTCAGGTGTTGTACGTTGCCTCGACACCGCTCTACGTGCACCCTGCGCCTGCTTTCAGATGGAATTGGGGAGACCCTTTCATGCCCGGTGTCGTTTAGGGATTCGTTCTTACATTGCGGTGGTTTTGTTTCAGAAGAACAACGCAGAATGGACGTTCTCTCAAGACTTCAACCCGATCCCTCCATTGAAGCTCCGCTCTGGAGACAAGGTGTCTGCCCTGTCCACTTGTGTAATGTTTGGTACAGACACTGGGGCAGATTTACTATCACTGTCCAAGTCATAAACCGTGTGAACCTAGAAGAGGCAGCCAGAAAATGCGCCAAATGTATCATACAGCGTGCGCCACTAAATCATCGCATCGGGCTAAACGTGTTTCTCTTCCTTGTAGCGTCTCTTAGGCTTCGTTCACATCTGCGTCCGGTTCCGTTTATGGGTTCCGTCTGAGCTTTCCGTCGGGAACCCATGTACGAAATCCAAACCCACAAATGGAAACCATAGCTTTCCATTTGGATCCCCATTGACTTCAATGGTGACGGATCCGGTGCAAATGATTTCCGTTTGTCACCGTTGTGTAAGGAGCCGCTGTTTTTACGGGATGAATAGCGCAGTCGACTACGGTATTTATTCCATCAAAACAACGGAACCCTTAAACATCGGTGACAAACGGAACCAATTGCACCGGATACGTCACCAGTGAAATCAATGGACCTAGAGTTTCAGTTTTTCAGTCAGGGCGCCGTTCATGGGTTCCCCAGATGGAAAGCTCCGATGGGACCCCTGAACGCAGCCCTGACACAGATGTAAACGAAGCCTAAGTTCATCAGTGTTTTTACACCAAAATTGCCACATTTTTAAGCCATGGAGCCTTTTTGCTGAACCGCACCCCTTTCCTGATCAGTCTCGCCCCTTGTCGAGCGCTGCGCAAAAAAGTGTCTATAACCATTAAATGTGGCGTACGGAATTCTGGCTCGATTTAAGTAGTAAATCTGCCCCGCCGTGTTCTTGCACATTGCCAGTATTAGGCCATGTTCACACGACCACATTAACATCCGTAATGGACGGACGTATTTCGGCCGGAAGTCCCGGACCGAACGCAGTGCAGGGAGCCGGGCTCCTAGCATCATACTTATGTACGACGCTAGGAGTCCCTGCCTCTCTGCAGGACAACTGTCCCGTACTGTAATCATGTTTTCAGTACGGGACAGTTGTCCTGCAGCGAGGCAGGGACTCCTAGCATCGTACATAACTATGATGCTAGGAGCCCGGCTCCCTGCACTGAGTTCGGTCCGGGACTTCCGGCCGAAATACGTCCGTCCATTACGGACGTTAATGTGCTCGTGTGAACCCAGCCTTAAACTGTAGTTAAACGTTCGACAAACTTCTGACATGTCCGAGCGCTGAGACCCCCACCAATGGCTAGAACGAAGCCGCTGAAGGTCTCGTGTGAGCGCTCGGCCGCTTCGTGTCTGTTCGGTTTTTCCGGAAAGCCGATGTATCGGAGCACGGGCTCGGACTTTCTATTAGGTTCGGTCACCGATACATTCATTTCCGGAAAAAGCCGAACAGACACGAAGCGGCTTCATTCTAGCGACTGGTGGGGGTCTCGGTTCTCGGACATGTCAGACGTTTGTCGAACGTTTAGCTGCACTTGCAAAATCTGGCTGTTTTTCAGACGTTTTTTAAGCATCAATCTTTGTTTGGAGCTGTTTTTTTCTATTGACCCAATGAAAAATGGCTTCTTTGGGAACTGTGGGAACGAAAACACAGTTTTTCCCATTGAAATCAATGGGCAGATGTTTGGCGTCGTTTAGCCTCTGTATTTCTAGCAGTGTGAACATACCCGAATACTCCAGGGTGGCACTCACAATTCTGCAGGCTTTTGATCTTAATTTACCCATCATTCTCTGCTTGTTCAATGTTTAGAGGATAATTTGCATTTTTGTAAGTTGTTTTTACACCAGGAAAACAACTTATGTATAGAAAACGAAATGCTCGCCTGTTTAGCTTAACCGTAGGTGGTGGTTGTCCGCAAGCTTGCTGACTGTTTCTAATAAAACCAGCAGAATAGTGAGTGCAGCTCTGAAATATAATACAAAATATAACTCAGGATAAGTAATGTAATGTATGTACACAGTGACTCTACCAGCAGAATAGTGAGTGCAGCTCTGGAGTATAATACAGGATGTAACTCAGGATCAGTACAGGATAAGTAATGTATGTACACAGTGATCCCACCAGCAGAATAGTGAGTGCAGCTCTGGAGTATAATACAGGATGTAACTCAGGATCAGTACAGGATAAGTAATGTATGTACACAGTGATCCCACCAGCAGAATAGTGAGTGCAGCTCTGGAGTATAATACAGGATGTAACACAGGATCAGTACAGGATAAGTAATGTAATGTATATACACAGTGACTCCACCAGCAGAATAGTGAGTGCAGCTCTGGAGTATAATACAGTATTTTACTCAGGGTCAGTACAGGATAAGTAATGTAATGTATGTACACAGTGACTCCACCAGTAGAATAGTGAGTGCAGCTCTGGAGTATAATACAGGATGTGACTCCGGATCAGTACAGGATAAGTAATGTAATGTATGTACACAGTGACTGCACCAGCAGAATAGTGAGTGCAGCTCTGGAGTGTAATACAGGATATAACTCGGGATCAGTACAGGATAAGTAACGTATGTACAGTGACTCCTCCAGCAGAATAGTGAGTGCAGCTCTGGAGTATAATACAGGATGTAACTCAGGATCAGTACAGGATAAGTAATGTATGTACACAGTGACTCCACCAGCAGAATAGTGAGTGCAGCTCTGGAGTATAATACAGGATATAACTCAGGATCAGTACAGGATAAGTAATGTAATGTATGTACACAGTGACTCCACCAGCAGAATAGTGAGTGCAGCTCTGGAGTATAATAAAGATTGTAACTCAGGATCAGTACAGGATAAGTAATCTATGTACACAGTGACTCCACCAGCAGAATAGTGAGTACAGCTCTGGAGTATAATACAGGATGTAACTCAGGATCAGTACAGGATAAGTAATGTAATGTATGTACACAGTGACTCCACCAGCAGAATAGTGAGTGCAGCTCTGGAGTATAATACAGGATGTAACTCAGGATCAGTACAGGATAAGTAATGTAATGTATGTACACAGTGACTCCACCAGCAGAATAGTGAGTGCAGCTCTGGAGCATAATACAGGATATAACTCAGGATCAGTACAGGATAAGTAATGTAATGTATGTACACAGTGACCCCACCAGCAGAATCGTGAGTGCAGCTCTGGAGTATAATACAGGATGTAACTCAGGATAAGTAATGTACATGTAATGCCGCAGGATTCTTCTCACCCTCACGTAGAGTTTGACTCGTGTCTGCAATCACCTGTTCCTGGCCATCCTGTACCTGGGTGAGCACCGCACGCAATCCTCACAGGCTCGCATCCTCTGCAACACAAAGGGTTTTGTGTAGTTTGCATAGGCCAGTATGGCAGCGCTGGTCAATGACTTCTTTAGTTCACAGAATGCATGGGCAGCTTCCACGCTCGAAAGGAGTGGTCTCTTGTTTCTGGAGGAGTTCCCCCAGCACGCAGGGCATACAAGGGTGCGGCCACCTTGGCAAAGTCCTTCATAAACTTTCGGTAGTAGTTGGTTAACCCTAGGAACGACCGTCATTCACTACTTTTGGTCACTGTTGTACTGCCCAGATCTTCGAGTCCATGGGTTGGACCCCTTGTTTGGAAACCTTGTGCCCCAAGTACTCGACTCTCCCTAAACAGATGACATATTTGGGGCTTCAGCTTCCACCCATGCTCTTCCAATCAGGTAAGGATCCGATTTAGATGCTCTTTGAAAGCGGCAGAAAAGATAATGTCAAGATAGGTAAGCGGGCACTCATGGTTTATCTCCCAGGCACAGCTCCATTAACCTCTGATAGGAGCCGGGGCATTCTCAGAAATTCATGCAGTGCCATGGCCGTGACAAACACTGCCCTGTATCATTTTTGGCAACCAGTACCCCCTGCCCAGATCGAGGTTTGGGAAGTAGCGGGCCTGTCCCAGTGCTGCCAAGGAGTCTTCAATCCGCGGAGGTGGATAAGCATCACGTACTGTACAAGCGTTTAGGCGTCGATAATCTACACAGAACCGTCTGGTCCCGTCTTTCTTCTTTACCAATACAACGGGAGACGCCCAAGGACTTTACTGGGCCGTACCACTTGACTCTCTTGCATCTGCTTGAGCAGCGCTTCCACCTCTTGGTTTAGTGCCGGGGGTGGATCTCTCGATAGTGTTGTCAAATAGGTGTTGCCTGTCCTGTAGGGATTTCATGCTGCAGAGTCTGTCACCCCAAAGTCCACCTCGTGATGGGAGAAAGCATTTGGGTGTGCTCCTAGGACCTGGGCCAACTGATCCCGCTCTTTCGGGGACGTCTGGGCCTCTTCCAGGCGTACCTTTTTCAACAGCTGTTCCCCGATCATTGGCACCGTGCTCGCCTCTATTCGAGTGTAAGGGTATCCATATCCGCACCAGTAGACCCGACATTCATGTTCTTAGGCATGTTGCACCTCTTGGATTGGATGTACATCAGCAATCAATTCCTGAGGAGCCAGGGTCACATCAAAATTATTAAGGTTCATAAATCTCACCAGGACCTGCCCCCCTTGGACTGGACACGGGGTTCGGCCTACCGCTATTCCCCTCTTTCTGCAGCATTGGTTCAAGCATAACTACTGTGCCCCATGGTTGATAGCTTGTGCCTACTGGGAGTGGCAACAGAACCTTGTGACCAGCCCGTATCACTAGGGGTACAGAGGGAGGAACTTTTACCGAGCCCCATCCTCCCCATCAGTCCATAAAGGGTGGCCTGTGCGCTACACTGTTTACATGTCTTTTGCAGGGTGTTTCTGGCTCGGGACACCCTTCCAGTACCTAGGTCCCGACTCTTGAGCCATCAATCCGTCTAATTCCTTCAGCATATTCATGCCCAAAATTACTGGCACATTGGGTTCCATACCATCCTCTACTACCACCACCCTCTTCTCTTTCATGGTCCGACCCCAAATCTCAACGTTGGCCCACATAACCCCAGTCTGTCCAATGGGTAAATTATTGGCACCCTTCAATCTCGACCAGTGGGCATTCCCCCCGACAAACGACAGCTGGGAAGTGGGCCTCATGCCGTCTGGGTTATAGTGGTGACCTGGGAGCCGGTATCCATCAAACAGAGCAGTTCAACTCCGTTTAACTTGGCCCTAACGACTGGGATCCCTCCTACAAGTCAATTGCTTATATTTTGGGGCACACTATGGTCTCCTGCAATTTGCCCCTCAACTGCAGGCGTCTTTAGTTTAAATCCCCCTGATGTGCTGCAGAACCCCGGTGTGGACAGTCTAGCTCGGTGACCTTCCTGGTGGCACGTCCAGCATCTTCTCTCTGCAGATCGAGGTCTCCTGCCAAACTGTCGCCTCGTTAGTCAGTGGAGCCGCTGACGACCGGGAGGCAGGTGAGACTCCAGACTTCATGCAGATAACCCGAGTACGAAAAAAATCCTCTAATCCAAGGCATGGTACCTGAGATGGCTGCCCTGGTGGAAGGGTCCTGTGAAGAATGGCAGGACCGCCAACTTCAGGATCAACAGATTGCCAGAGTGAAGGAATGGCTGCGGGTCAACTACCAACCCGTGCGGGAGGAGCGAACGGCTCTGACCTCCGATGGTAAGAAGCTATGGCAGCAGAAAGATCCGCAGGCTTTACGAAAAGGAATCCTTTACTGAAGATTTCAACTTCCTACTGAAATCGGACCCACTTGGCAGGTGGAGTTACCTGCCGATGAGGAGAGGAATCGTTGAGGGGATACATGAAAAGAAGGGGTACTTCGGGCCGGCTAAAACATAAATGTGGCTACAACGGTTGCACTACTGTCCCAATCTCCAGAAAGTAGTGATGTCCGTGTGTGGGCGTTGCTGCATCTGTAGCTTGGCCGGGGCCGGAGACCAACAGGCCCCAATTGGTAACATTCAAACCCATTATCCGCTGCAGCTTGTGATGATGGACCCGCTGACCGTGCTGGAATCTATACGGGGATATAAGTACTTGCTGGTCATCGAGGATCTTTTCACAAAGTTTTCTGTAGCCGTTTTGACTCGGGACCAGATGGCAGAGTCGGGCACAATCCCTGCGGAGGAATTTCATTTTGCCATACGGATGTCCTGCCGAACTGCATTCAGATCAGGGCGCCTTTTTTGAGGGCAGAGTGATCGGGGAGCTATGCTGGCTTTACCAGATAAGGAAAACCCGGACGACTCGATCACCCGCAAGGAAATGGGGCATGTGAGCGCCTGAACAGAAAGCTGTGGCCGGATTACACTGCAGAGCTCGTGTGGGTGTATAATAACACTGCACTCCACCACAAGGTACTCGCCCGTCGTACTGATGTTTGGAAGGAACGGGAGATGCCCCCTTAATATGCAAACTGAAGGGGAAGATGAAAACTGGACACCCCAGACTTGGATGGCAGAATATCGGAGGAGAGTCCAAGAGATGTACCACATTGTGGCTCGGAGACTGGGTCCCCAAACACCGACGCCCAACCGCAAGCTAAAGAAATTGCCTTTGCAACGTGGTGACCGGGTGATGGTGCGGAACCGAACAGCTAAAAGAGGCGGGAAGTTACAGTGGAAGTCCAGGCCTTACTCGGGGAGAGTATACCTGAGGCAAAACCAGTGTCTGCTCTCATTCCTGTACCAGTGGACACCATTAAGGAGTGGTGGATCCCCCCAGTGCCCACCGTGGGACCCTTAGAAGGGAAGAGCTAGCAGCGCCAACAGCTAGAAGTGCAGATGGGACCGCGGAGAAAGAGGACCCCACACCCCTGTGTCCGTCTCAGCGCACGCACTTTAGGAGAATGGCCACCAGATATGAAGACTTTGTCTTGAGAACTGAAGTTGTCGGGATGACCACCCTTTAGCCGGTGGGGGGGGGGGAGGGTGTAATGCCGCAAGATACCACCAAGCCAGCAGAGGGAGCCGTCCCCAATGTATGCAGCAGTCTGGAGGAAGTCGGGGCCCAGAGTGGAGTTGGTCATGTGCAGTTGGATTTGAACCAGCAGCGGAGGAGGAAGATGATGAGATGAGAGCGGTTTCTCAATTGCCAGTGAAGCCACAGACATAGGGAGAAGTGGGATTAGGAGATCCCCGGCATGTTCACCGGCTGTGTCCAGAACCGGCAGGCAACACGTGCGGATCCCGGATCAACAGGAAATCCAGAGAGGAGCACGTGAAGGCCAGCGGCCATAGTGACTTGTGAGCAGAGACCACAGTTGGTGAGCGGAGCCGTTCCCGGGGGAGTAAGAATTTGCAGAATCTTACTCCGATGTTAACACTAGAGCGTCATTGTAGTGACCTAAAATAGTTGTTAATCTGTTGTTCAGAGACCCCGTGAGTTCCTAACTCGTTGCTGTGAGGGGCTTTGTGTAGATTGTTGCCCTGGGAGACCACGTGTAGGAGGAGGGTTAGACCTAGGCGGCCGCTGCAGACTACGTCGTTCTCACGTTGTTACTACACGCAACGTTCTGCTGTTCGGTTATGTATCTCCGTCTCCTACAAGTTCCGCAGCAAAGCTTTTCAGTCAAAATCCTCAATTCTTCTGTACGTGTCTCACACTTTACATACAGCGACATTAGTCCCCTATCAGCACTACATAACGATGTCACGTTCGTAGCAGCAGTGCAGAGTATTTCAGCATTCTCCCATTCACTCAGGATAGGCCATTAGATTTCTCATCAGACAAACCCCTTCATTGCAGACTTGATGATCATGTTAAAGTTGCTGTCACAAGTTTAACGCTTCTCTATCTACCTAATCGAATAGGCGCAGTTTTTTTGTTTTTTTTAAAAAAAAAAAAAAACTTTTTATTATTGACAAAGTTCTGATCATTTTTAGGTTTATTCTAAATGCCCAAGTGGGCTTTGTAAAGAAGAGTGACGCTGGCCAATCGGCGTCCTACACTTGTCTTCATTCATGTCCAGCTTTATTCACAGCAGTGTGATCTCGCGAGATCGCGCTGTGACGTCACTTCCACAGTTCCTTCCCCGGAGCGACGGGAGAACAACCAGATGTCGACTCCATTTACAAAAAATTTGCATAAATGTAAAAGATCAGAACTTTGTCACTAATAAACGATTTTCAAAAAACAAACTCCGCGCCTCTTTGATTAGGTAGGAGATGGGGAAGTTATAAACTGGTGACCGCCTCTTTAAATCCGCTTAGATTTATTTCTGCCACATTTTGGATGGGCTTTTGTATTTGTACTATCATTTGTTGCAGATTTTAGGTGCAGAAGCTGCAACTAATTTGTTACGTCTGAACTTGGCCTAATGAGAACTCTTCTACCCAGTGAGGCCATGTTCACACGCGAAACAAACGGCCGAAAATACGGAGCACTTTTCATGGGAAAACGGCCTCTGATTTTCAGCCGTTTTTTACGGCCGTTTTTGTCAATGTAAAACGGCTCAAGAAGTGACATGCGCTTCTTTCTTACGGGGCGTTTTTTTTACGTGCCGTTGTTTGAAAATGAGGCGTAAAATAAAGCCCCATCTGAACAGAACGCTGTATTTCCCATTGGAATCAATGGGCAGATGTCTATAGGCGTTCCGATTCAAACGGCTGAAAGTAGCGCGTGTGAACCGAACAGGAATGACCTGCAGGTGAAACGCGTGATCCGTGTATATGTCTTGTGTGTTATTCTGCTCGTGTCCTGGAGACTCCGTGTTATTCGTGCATTTCTGTATCTATCAGATGAGGAGATGGAGAGCCGCAGACCTGCAGACAGCCGCTCCTTCATCCTCAAGAGGCCAAATATCACCAAAGATTCTGCAGTCCAAGCAATTCCCACAGCACCAGAGAGTCAGCCGCCGCCGCCGGTACGACTAATCCAGCCCAGGTACGTGACATGCGAGAATCCCTGGCGAGTACCAGCGCCACTAAGTGCAGTATTATTATTATTATTTTATATGCTGATAATCTGCCAACTTCAGGACTACAGAGGCGCTGGATTATCAGATATTCCACACTATTGAATACCGCCTGTACACGCCTGCATTTATGTGCCCCACAATGAACGTCCCCATCATTGTAAGAGGAGCTGCAATGTAAAGCATCAGACAGAAGTTTTCCTCTAGTATTCTGATTTTATTTTTAACATTAAAAGCCAACTGAGAAACCTGTAAAGGCGATCCAAACCTAAATGAAGCTGTTAAGATTTAATCGTAGAATTTTCTGGATGCAGCCTGCAGTGTAAAGAATGGAGGCTTTACCTGATGCAGGATTTTTTTATTTTTGCTTAATTCCTTTTCTACAGTTTTTACTTAGTTTTAATGTTCATGGTCGACATGATATCAACTTGTCTAAATGCAGCTTCTAGCAACGACTAATACAGCGATGTAAGAGGCGGCTGCATTACAAACCACGTGTGTGTAATATTACAATACAATGCATTATGTTTTATCTGATCAGGGAGACTGTGGTACTTGAAAAACCTCCAAGTCCAAAATTTATAGTAACCTTAGAAGGGGTCCCCAGCCCCCCGGGATACATCTCTGACCAAGAACCAGAAGAAGAACCGATGTGTTACACGGAAGACGGAGAGAGTTATTCAGGACCGTACAATACGCTGAGTAGGACAGAGCCGAGTCCCCCCGACCTGCAGGATCCAGCCAGTATGAATGGTACGTCCCACCTCATGCCCACACACCAGCACATATCGTATCCGTAACGTCGGCCGCAGGTGGAGTGTTTACAGGTGATGAGATCTAAATCCACCCGGAAAATGTATCCGGATGAGACTTGTAATAGAGCGGCTTTATCCACCGTCCGATGTCAAACCAGGGAGATTAGGATGAGCCGTGTAACCAGGCCGGACATAAAAGGGGAAAATACACACTCACCTCTGCTGCATCTGTAGTGTTTATACCTGGAGAGAAGTTCATAGAGTGCAGAAGTGGTGAGCAGCCCCCCAATCTGACATGGGGGGGGGGGGGGAGATATATATGATGCACTGGAAAAAAAGGGTCCTGTATTTGATCTCCCTTCACAGTCACGGTTTGTGTTTTTTGCCACAACCTTCTGGAGATCAGTTTCCTATCGGGGCAGATATAAAATCTCCTTCATTGTATGTTGATTAACACCAGTCCCTTTTACCGTCCACCGGTTTCAGAGTCCAGCGACGTTCCAACCAAGGCAAAGATCCTGGAGCGCTGCAAGTACTGGCCGGCGTGTAAGAATGCAGAGCGCTGCTCCTACCAACACCCCACTACACCCTGCAAGTAAGTGCGCCCCCCGAATCCTGCACCTAAGAGGGGGGGGGGGTCTGATTCACAGGGTCGCTCCTCCAGAATACTCCATGTCTAGAGCTCGTTCACACAGGAGCCGCTCTGTATGAAGGAGGACACTCACTGGTCTGCGGTTACCCCCCCCCCCCCATAGGGCAGCAGTGATGCCTGTGCGGGTGACGGCTGCCTGTGCGGGTGACGGCTGCCTGTGCGGGTGACGGCTGCCTGTGCGGGTGACGGCTGCCTGTGCGGGTGACGGCTGCCTGTGCGGGTGACGGCTGCCTGTGCGGCAGATCAGACGCATCACGGAACACGGGGAGCTGAATCGTGTCTGTTTCTCTTCCTCCAGAGCTTTTCCCAAGTGCCGTTTTGCAGAGAAATGTTTCTTCATACATCCAAATTGTAAGTTTGATGCAAAGTGCGCGAAGGCCGACTGCCCGTATACGCACGCCAGCCGCCGGCTCCCGGCACCTCTGGCAAAACCAGGTACGTCTTAATCCGTTATGCGACGGACAGTGATGGTCCGTAGTCAAGGCGGCTTTTAAGGGTCATGGTCACCGTTTTGTGCCAGATTTTTTAACCCCTTCCCGGCAGACATTTTCTGGATATAAATGTTTTCCTTTCCACCTTAAAAACAAAAGCCATAACTTTTTTTTTTTCCCCCCATCGATTAAAGCCATATGAGGACCTGTATTTTACGGGACGAGTTGTAGTTTTTCACTGCACCATTTATTGTACCAAATAATGTAGTGGGAACCTGGGAAAAAATTTGTGGCGTGGAATAGGAAAAAAAACGGATTCCTCGATATTTTGAGGGCTTTCGGTTTTAAGGCTTTCACTGTATGGTAAAAACAACATGTTAACTGCGTTCTACCGGCCAATAGGATTACAGTGATACCAAATTTATATTGTTTTTTTTTTTATGTCTTACTACTTTTTACGAGGAAGAAACTAATTGTTAAAATAAAATGTGTGATTTGTCGCCACATCGTGAGAGCCGGAATATATATATATTATACAGCGTTCACCGTGCGGGTTAAATAATGGTATATTGTAATAGTTTGGCAATACCAGGTGGTTTTATTTATTGATTTTTTTAACTTTAAAGTTTTTAATTTTTTTGACACTACTAAAAAAATTTTTGGTACAATACTAATGTATTACAGTAGATTGTCATTCTTACAGGCCACTGTTAAGCTGGGTCAGAGACATGGCTTAACAGGAGATGAAGAAAGGCAGTCCTGGGGGCCTTCGTTAGGCCCCTGGGTTGCCATGACAACCATTGGCCCCCCCCCACTGTTTCTAACCTCTTAGATGCTTCGATCGTTCTTGATCGCAGCATCTAAGGGGTTAAACAGTCGGGAACAGCATGATTGGTATTCCTGGCCGTTAGTCCCAGGTGTCAGCTGCAAAACACAGCAGAGACCCGCTCCAAACATCACCTCCCCCACCACGACGCAATAGTACATCGCGCTGCAGGAACAGGTTAATCGTGACCTTGATACCTTGGCTTCCGTTTGTGTCAGTAGGTTTTCCAATAAACACCATTTTAGTTACCTGTAGATTCAATGTCCGACAACTTTACTTCTCTTCTACGGAGTTACTTTGTCTTATACTCCATTCACAGTCAGAGCTGCATTCACAATTCTGCTATGATCTACTTGCTGCTATTTTATATTCTGGGAGACCAATGTTTGCACGAGGCAGGTCCAGGAGTCTGATTCTATTCTATATTAATCTCCTGATTGTGGGGAGCATTTATAGTGCTGACCGATTTCAAGCAGCAGCCAGCAGAATTGTGACTACAGCTTTGAATGTGATTGGAGTATAAAAAGTGCTATAATTTATTAGGTATTTGCGAAGCGACATCTAGGTAGTAAACCTCTTAATAATTGGTCTTTCCATGTAAAACAAGGGATCTGAATCTACAACATAGAGGACCCGTGTCCTGCAGCTTAAAGCAGTGGAAACCGGCCGTCCATTGATCTCAGTAGCCAATGGCTTATTAGTTCTGGTTTGCTCTCCTGATGGGGGCACTTCTGCTCTCACGGGACAATTCGTATCTTTTGACCGATTCTCATTGGAAATGTTGTTTTTCCCTTTTGAATGAGCAGAATTTCTCTTGTTTTCAGTAGCGCATATTCCGCCTGTGGTGCAGCAATGCAGATACTTCCCAGCCTGTAAGAAGACCGAGTGTCCGTTCTATCACCCCAAGGTAATTGTGATGCTTCAAGGCTCCTTTACACCGGCCAATGGAGCGTTCATATAACGGCACCGATTAGACGAGGAATGAGCAAACGCCGGTTCATCAGCTGATCGTATCGTTTATGCAGCAAGAAATATTCTCCTTGTCGGCAGCGCATCCCACGGTGTAAACAAGGCCGCGCTGCCGACATGATAGAAATGTGTGAGGACGAGTGATTGGAGTAACGGGTGCCGAACAACAAGCTGTCTCGTGGATCGGCACCCGTTTTCACAGCCCATATCGGGCCGTGTAATAAGACCTTTATATGTCCAGCACCGGGGGCCACAGGGATCCGAACTATTACTCAGGTCATTTACTTTGTATCCGTGTTCTCAGCACTGCAGGTTCAGCAATCAGTGCACGCGGCAGGACTGTGAGTTTTATCATCCGAAGATCCCGGTCCCTCCCCGACACGCTCTGACGTGGACCCGCTCCCAAGCCAGGTACGAGCCCTCCCCACTATAGACTATCTCATGCTGTTCTACCAAACCACTATCCACACTCCCTCATCAACTGCAAGGAAACTCCACCTTTTATAACACCAGGTTGTGATTAGGCCCAACATTATGTACTGATTTCTTAATAAATCTTTATAATGGTTGGAGCTCCGCACCCCCTGTAGACATTTAAAGGGAATCTGCACTATGATAATACGGTTACTGTAGTCACCAGATATATGCAGTCACCACTAGGGGGAGCTCGCTACATACAGATATATGCAGTCACCACTAGGGGGAGCTCGCTACATAGATACATGCGGCCCCTTCTGACATCGGACGCCTCATTTTGCCTCTAGTTGAGAACTTTCCGCGTGTTCTAATCTCATATTTATCTCTTTTCAGCGACTGACGCTGCGGCTCGGACTCCACAACCTCGGCCTTAATTCTATGAACCTTGAAGACGTGAGATCTTCGCAGGCATCGCACCAGCAAGCGCGGCGTTTTACGTATTTTAGACTTTATTTTATTGCCTGTATTCCAGGTTTTATATTTCTTGCCGTTTTCTACGCTGCCGCAGGGAAACGTCTCCTCCCGTTTTTCCTGATTTTCTTATTAAAACAATGTTTATTTGTGTGGATTTTGGACCTGAAACTTTGTTGTATAAAGTCAGAACCGTTCTAAATACAGTCGAGTTTATTTAACAACTTTGTGTTTATTTGTTTTCCTTGGACGTTTATAAATTGTATCTTTTTACTTCATTAAATCGGCAGAACGTCACGAGATTGTAGCCGGTCGGCGCCTTCCTCAGACCGGTCGCCTCTATAGATAGCCAGTGGTGTGAGGTAAGCACAGGAGCGCCGCCCGCCCCGGATCCCTGAGCGACAAACGTTCAGTGGTGCAGCTATAGGGGTCGCAATGACCGGGCCCTGAAGCAACGGGGGGGGGGGGGGGGTTTACAGGTTTGGTCGTTAGATTTGAGGACTTCAATGATTGTTTTTTTTATCATCCGTAAAAGGTTTGTATGGGTTTTTTCAAAAAAATATTATTCTATGTCTTTCCATTACTGACCCCCGCCTTAGTAATGGACGCTGACAATCCGCCAGCGGCAATTACTAAGGAAGTAGTAAAGTTTAAAAAAAAAATAAAGACCTAGAAAAAGTATATTTTATTGAGAATAAAAAAAAAAAGCCGTCGAAGTAATCCAACATCCAAACCTGTAAAAAAAACTAAGGTCTCTAGATTTGTGCCCCTGGATAAGCAGCAGCCAAAAAAGTCAAAGCTTCATCATCGTATAAGAAATTCTGCAACTTTGTTCCATTTCCTTACAATTTCCAAGATCTCTGCTTGCTTTTGGTGAATGGGCACAGAGGCAGAAAACCCATCCTGAGCATGTTCAACTGACACAGGTGCAGGGCTTGTTACACTGTGTCAGGGCTTTCTTGTAGTGAACCCTGTGCCGCTACATTAAAGTTGCAGCTTTTCATTGTGCAGTCACTGCTGCAGTGTAATCGCGGGAGGGACGTCATGTGGATAATCCGCGTAAAGAAGCGCCTTACCCAAGCCGTAATAAGAAGTGTTCTAGTATCTACTCGTCCTCAGTGAAATAAATTCTATATAATATTTCATAAAGTGTCTCTCATATTCCATAGATTCATTACACACAGAAGGATCTATTTCCAGCAGGTTTTTTTCTGTGAATATTGATAAAATTTTGAGTTTTCAGTAACTGTTCCCATAGCCCCTCAGAAAATTATAGAAGGCCAAATTCAAAAATGATTTTTAATAAAATGTTGTGCTACTGAGAAGTCTGTCCAGTATCTGCCCTCAATACTTGGCCGGGGCTCCAACTCTACATCAATGCGGCGTGGCATGGAGGGCGATCAGCCTGTGGCACTGCTGAGGTGGTATCAATGCGGTGTGGCATGGAGGCGATCAGCCTGTGGCACTGCTGAGGTGTTATGGAAGCCCAGGTTGTTGGATATCGGTCTTCAGCTCGTCTGCGTTGTTGGGTCTCATCTTCCTCTTGACAATACCCTATAGATTCTCTATTGGCAGCAAGCGACCTAAACCCCAATCAGCAGTGCCACAGGCTGATCGCCTCCGTGCCACGCCACATTGATGCTGAGTTGGAGCCCCGGCCAAGTATTGAGGGCAGATACTGGACAGACTTCTCAGTAGCACAACATTTTATTAAAAATCATTTTTGAATTTGGGCTTCTATAATTTTCTGAGACGCTGGGAACAGTTACGGAAAACCCAAAATTTAATCAATATTAACAGAAAAAAACTGCTGGAAATATATATTTCACTGAGAAGGATGAGTACAGCGGCATCTGTCTCCCCTGCTGGAGATCCAAGGAGATCTGGGTGCTCTCTAAGTGATCAGGGGCTTCTACATCTGTGCTCGAATGTGATCTGCCAGTGTTTCCCCTCCTCCTTTTGATCTAAAATGCTGGATTGGAGTATGGCGCTCTCCTCCGATGTGACCGCGGCTCCCGTCTATATTGATGCCAAATAAAGCAAGAAAACATGAAAAGAACTTATAAGAAATTATATTTGTTTTTAAGAATAAATGTTCCCACCGGCCTCAGTGACCCCAATATGAGTTAGGCCCCTTCTAGCACCGAAGAGGTTTAAGAACAGCTGAACGGACCAGATCACGTCGTCATAACACAGATGTTAAGAAGAAACAAGCAGCACGTAGATTATGGCAACATCAGCGCGGAACGGACTGAACAAGGCAAAGACGGGAAGAGTCAGACAGAGAAGGGAAGGCACTCGCGTCCGGGCGGGCACAGCTACTACAGCGAGGCCCTGGCACTGCATCCTGGCTGTTCTGCGCCATCCCCTGGAAACCTCTCACGGGAATCTCCATGCTGGTCTATGTTTCATAAAGTGTCCACCACATCCTTCCAGCAAGTGAGATAGTAACACAGACTCCTGCTCTGAATAGATCATCCCTGTAATGGGTAGTGCATGCTTCCCTGTAAAGCAAATCCGCTGGACTTCCGCCTTCTCAGCAGGACACACCTGTCTCTGGATGTGAATGCAACTTGTCAGCGATTCTGCAGGAACTCCCGTTCCCAGGCTCTGCCCGCTGTCGGAGGTGGAGAGTCGTGCAGTTGTCCGGTCATCAGTGCGGCATGTGGACACATTTCCATACAAACAAGCTGCAAAAGAGAAACCTTATTTTCAGGGTGTGCAGCAGGTCGCAAGTCTTTAAAGAGGTGGTCACCAGATTATAAAGTGTCCCGTCTCCTATATAATGTGATCGGCGCTGTAATGTAGATAACCGCAGTGGTTTTTATTTAGAAAAACGATCATTTTCATCAAGTTATGAGCGATTTTAGATTTATGCTAATTAGTTCCTTAAGAGACAATTGGGCGTGTTTTTACTTTTGACCAAGTGGGCGTCGAACAGAGGAGTGTATGGCACTGACCAATCAGCGTCATACACTTCTCTCCATTCATTTACACAGCACATAGTGATCTTACTAGATCACTATGTGCAGTCACATACACACACATTAACGTTACTGAAGTGTCTTGACCGTGAATAGACATTACTACCAGCCAGGACACGATGTCTATTCACAATCCCGACACTTCGGTAACATGTTTGTGGGACTTAATGACAGCAAGCGTAATCTCGCGAGAACACGCGAGATTACGCTTGCTGTGCTGTAAGTCCCACAAACACGTTACCGAAGTGTCGGGATTGTGAATAGACATCGTGTCCTGGCTGGTAGTAATGTCTATTCACGGTCAAGACACTTCAGTAACGTTAATGTGTGTGTATGTGACTGCACATAGTGATCTAGTAAGATCACTATGTGCTGTGTAAATGAATGGAGAGAAGTGTATGACGCTGATTGTAGTGATTGCCATACACTCCTCTGTTCGACGCCCACTTGGTCAAAAGTAAAAACACGCCCAATTGTCTCTTAAGGAACTAATTAGCATAAATCTAAAATCGCTCATAACTTGTTGAAAATGATAGTTTTTCTAAATAAAAACCACTGCGGTTATCTACATTACAGCGCCGATCAGTCTCTTTAAGTGCCCTATCTCCTACATAACGTCACCACATTATAAGTATAAAGAGGGGCAGATAAATTAGATCACCATTTTACATACATAATGAACATATAAACTTTGTAAATAAGTGACATTACTGATCCTGAGTTACATGCTGTATTATACTCCAGAACTGCACTCACTATTCTATAATGCAGGATAAGTAATGTAATGTATGTACACAGTGACTCCACCAGCAGAATAGTGAGTGCAGCTCTGGAGTATAATACAGGATGTAACTCAGGATCAGTACAGGATAAGTAATGTATGTACACAGTGACTCCACCAGCAGAATAGTGAGTGCAGCTCTGGAGTATAATACAGGATATAACTCAGGATCAGTACAGGATTAGTAATGTAATGTATGTACACAGTGACTGCACCAGCAGAATAGTGAGTGCAGCTCTGGAGTATAATACAGGATGTAACTCAGGATCAGTACAGGATAAGTAATGTATGTACACAGTGACTCCACCAGTAGAATAGTGGGTGCAGCTCTGGAGTATAATACAGGATGTAACTCAGGATCAGTACAGGATAAGTAATGTAATGTATGTACACAGTGACTCCACCAGCAGAATAGTGAGTGCAGCTCTGGAGTATAATACAGGATGTAACGTCATATTTAGATATGATCTACAAATTGAGTCACTTTCTATCTGTAAACTGGTGAACATTCCCTTTTCAGTGCTCCTGATATGTGACATTATTTCACCGGTTGGGGTCGATTTCTGGCTCTATCATTTTGTGAAAATTGCATAAAAAAAAAACGTGATTTGACAGTGAAGTGTGAATACACCTTTACAGCCCTGAAATTTGCATGGTCGCCCGTGTCCTCTCACCTGCAGTCATCCCCTCCTGCACTGACCACGTAGCGATCTGCGCTGGTGAATCGGATGTTGGTCACATGGGCTGAATGCCCCAGGAACCGCTTATGCTTTGCCTGGATTATTGGATACAGAAGAATCTGTTACAATGATCACGCGTTCCACTGGTGGAAACAATCATCTACATGCATTAGAGAAGTGATAGAACAGAGGAGCCGGGATCACATCTCCAGCCACACATCATAGGACGTTGGAAAGACAAAATGACTTACAAATTTCTCAGGACAGGGGAAGTCGAACAGTTTAACCATTCCAAAGTCATCGCCCGAAACCAGGCTGATCCCTGAGTGAGAGACGCAGGCGCACGTCACATCGGACTTCTCGTTGTGTCTGGACCAGATCCCCACCACCTCATCACCCAGGACGCTGCAGGGAAAACACTGGCAGATCAGTGACAGGAGCCACACTAGAGGAATCAGCCGCACATTATTTCACTTACAGATTTCTATGGTAAATTGTATATTCACTCTGGTGGAATGGAGCACTTTATAGATATGTGTATTCCCAGAGGGCAGCACATATCCTGTATTCACCCCACTCCGTTGTGGGAGCGAGACGTGACAGCGGGTGAATAAAGGATTCATTGCATAGTTGATCTGTGGCTGCTGCTACCTGTTTCCTGCTCTTATTGCGGACACACATGGGGAGTAGTAGTGGGGAGTAGTAGTAGTAGTAGTGGTGGTGGAGGAGGAGGAGGAGGAGGAGTAGTGGAGGAGTAGTAGTAGTAGTGGTGGAGGAGGAGGAGGAGGAGGAGGAGTAGTGGAGGAGTAGGAGTAGTAGTAGAGTAGGAGGAGGAGTAGTAGAGTAGGAGGAGGAGTAGTAGTAGTAGTAGTGGTGGTGGTGGTGGAGGAGGAGGAGGAGTAGAGTAGGAGGAGGAGTAGTAGAGTAGGAGTAGTAGAGTAGGAGGAGGAGTAGTAGTAGTAGTAGTAGTAGTGGAGGAGGAGTAGTAGTAGTGGAGTAGGAGTAGTAGTAGAGTAGGAGTAGTAGGAGGAGGAGTAGTAGTAGGAGGAGGAGTAGTAGTAGAGTAGTAGTAGTGGAGGAGGAGTAGTAGTAGAGTAGGAGTAGTAGGAGAGTAAGAGTAGTAGTAGGAGGAGTAGTAGAGTAGGAGTAGTAGTAGGAGGAGGAGGAGTAGTAGTAGAGTAGGAGTAGTAGTAGAGTAAGAGTAGTAGAGTAGGAGTAGTAGTAGTAGTAGAGTAGGAGGAGTAGTAGAGTAGGAGTAGTAGTAGAGTAGGAGTAGAGTAGTAGTAGAGTAGGAGGAGGAGGAGTAGTAGAGTAGTAGTAGTAGAGTAGGAGGAGTAGTAGTAGTAGAGTAGTAGGAGGAGGAGTAGTAGTAGTAGTAGTAGTAGTAGTGGAGTAGTAGGAGGAGGAGGAGTAGTAGTAGAGTAGGAGTAGTAGTAGTGGAGTAGTAGGAGGAGGAGTAGTAGTAGTAGTAGAGTAGTAGGAGGAGGAGGAGTAGTAGAGGTAGGAATAGTAGTAGTAGTAGTAGAGTAGGAGTAGTAGGAGTAGTAGAGTAGAGTAGGAGTAGTAGAGTAGGAGGAGGAGTAGTAGTAGAGTAGGAATAGTAGTAGTAGAGTAGGAGTAGTAGAGTAGGAGCAGTAGTAGAGTAGAGTAGGAGGAGGAGTAGTAGTAGAGTAGGAGTAGTAGTAGTAGTAGTAGTAGTGGAGGAGGAGTAGTAGTAGTGGAGTAGGAGTAGTAGTAGAGTAGGAGTAGTAGGAGGAGGAGTAGTAGTAGGAGGAGGAGTAGTAGTAGAGTAGTAGTAGAGTAGGAGGAGGAGTAGTAGTAGTGGAGGAGGAGTAGTAGTAGAGTAGGAGTAGTAGTAGAGTAAGAGTAGTAGTAGGAGGAGTAGTAGAGTAGGAGTAGTAGTAGGAGGAGGAGGAGTAGTAGTAGAGTAGGAGTAGTAGTAGAGTAAGAGTAGTAGAGTAGGAGTAGTAGTAGTAGTAGAGTAGGAGGAGTAGTAGAGTAGGAGTAGTAGAGTAGGAGTAGTAGTAGTAGTAGTAGAGTAGGAGGAGGAGGAGTAGTAGAGTAGTAGTAGTAGAGTAGGAGGAGTAGTAGTAGTAGAGTAGTAGGAGGAGGAGTAGTAGTAGTAGTAGTAGTAGTGGAGTAGTAGGAGGAGGAGGAGTAGTAGAGTAGGAATAGTAGTAGTAGTAGAGTAGGAGTAGTAGGAGTAGTAGTAGTGGAGTAGTAGGAGGAGGAGTAGTAGTAGTAGTAGAGTAGTAGGAGGAGGAGGAGTAGTAGAGTAGGAATAGTAGTAGTAGTAGTAGAGTAGGAGTAGTAGTAGTGGAGTAGTAGGAGGAGGAGTAGTATAGAGTAGGGAGTAGGTAGGAGGAGTAGGAGTAGTAGTAGTGGAGTAGTAGTAGTAGAGTAGGAGTAGTAGGAGTAGTAGAGTAGGAGTAGTAGTAGAGTAGGAGTAGTAGTAGGAGGAGGAGTAGTAGTAGAGTAGGAGTAGTAGTAGAGTAGGAGTAGTAGTAGTAGAGTAGGAGGAGTAGTAGTAGAGTAGGAGGAGGAGTAGTAGTAGAGTAGGAGGAGGAGTAGTAGTAGAGTAGGAGGAGGAGTAGTAGTGGAGTAGTAGAGTAGGAGTAGTAGTAGAGTAGGAATAGTAGTAGAGTAGGAGTAGTAGGAGGAGGAGTAGGAGTAGTAGTAGTGGAGTTAGAGTAGTAGTAGAGTAGGAGGAGGAGTAGTAGTGGAGGAGGAGTAGTAGTAGTAGTGGAGGAGTAGTAGTAGAGTAGGAGTAGTAGTAGTAGGAGGAGTAGTAGTAGGAGGAGGAGTAGTAGTAGAGTAGGAGTAGTAGTAGAGTAAGAGTAGTAGAGTAGGAGTAGTAGTAGGAGGAGTAGTAGTAGTAGAGTAGGAGGAGTAGTAGAGTAGTAGTAGTAGAGTAGGAGGAGTAGTAGTAGAGTAGGAGGAGGAGTAGTAGTAGAGTAGGAGGAGGAGTTGTAGGAGGAGGAGTAGTAGAGTAGGAGGAGGAGTAGGAGGAGGAGGAGGAGTAGTAGTAGTAGTAGAGTAGTAGTAGTAGAGTAGGAGTAGTAGAGTAGGAGGAGGAGTAGTAGAGTAGAGTAGGAGTAGTAGGTGAGGAGTATAGTTATCTCTCTCACCCACACTCTATCTAACACAACACCACCACACACCACCACACCACACCACCACACACCACCACAACACAACACCACCACAACCACACACCACCACCACACACACCACACACCACACCACACAACAACCACACACACAACCACACACACCACACAACACACCACCACAACCACCACCACCACACACACACACCACCACCAACACACACACACACCACCACACACACACCACCACCACACCACACACACACCACACCACACCACCCACACCACACCACCACACACCACACACCACCACCACCACACCACACCACACCACACACACAACACACACCACAACCACACCACCACCATCCAACCACACCACCACACACACACACCAACCACACCACACCACCACACCAACCACACCACACACACCACCACCACCCACAACCACACACCAACACACACACCACCACCACACCACACACACCACCACACACCAA
>NC_134698.1:83055617-83075991 GCF_050947455.1 Rhinoderma darwinii | reverse complement strand
ATGTAATGTCTCTGGAGGATATAATAGTACTGGAGTGATATAAGAGGAGCGGCTGATATCAGTCACACATATGATGTAATGTCTCTGGAGGATATAATAGTACTGGAGTGTTATAAGAGGAGCGGCTGATATCAGTCACACATATGATGTAATGTCTCTGGAGGATATAATAGTACTGGAGTGATATAAGAGGAGCGGCTGATATCAGTCACACATATGATGTAATGTCTCTGGAGGATATAATAGTGCTGGAGTGTTATAAGAGGAGCGGCTGATATCAGTCACATATGATGTAATGTCTGGAGGATATAATAGTGCTGGAGTGATATAAGAGGAGCGGCTGATATCAGTCACATATGATGTAATGTCTCTGGAGGATATAATAGTACTGGAGTGATATAAGAGGAGCGGCTGATATCAGTCACATATGATGTAATGTCTCTGGAGGATATAATAGTTCTGGAGTGATATAAGAGGAGCGGCTGATATCAGTCACACATATGATGTAATGTCTCTGGAGGATATAATAGTGCTGGAGTGATATAAGAGGAGCGGCTGATATCAGTCACATATGATATAATGTCTCTGGAGGATATAATAGTACTGGAGTGATATAAGAGGAGCGGCTGATATCAGTCACATATGATGTAATGTCTCTGGAGGATATAATAGTACTGGAGTGATATAAGAGGAGCGGCTGATATCAGTCACATATGATGTAATGTCTCTGGAGGATATAATAGTACTGGAGTGATATAAGAGGAGCGGCTGATATCAGTCACACATATGATGTAATGTCTCTGGAGGATATAATAGTGCTGGAGTGATATAAGAGGAGCGGCTGATATCAGTCACATATGATGTAATGTCTCTGGAGGATATAATAGTACTGAGTGTTATAAGAGGAGCGGCTGATATCAGTCACATATGATGTAATGTCTCTGGAGGATATAATAGTGCTGGAGTGATATAAGAGGAGCGGCTGATATCAGTCACACATATGATGTAATGTCTCTGGAGGATATAATAGTGCTGGAGTGTAATAAGAGGAGCGGCAGATATCAGTCACACATATGATGTAATGTCTCTGGAGGATATAATAGTGCTGGAGTGATATAAGAGGAGCGGCTGATATCAGTCACACATATGATGTAATGTCTCTGGAGGATATAATAGTACTGGAGTGATATAAGAGGAGCGGCTGATATCAGTCACATATATGATGTAATGTCTCTGGAGGATATAATAGTGCTGGAGTGATATAAGAGGAGCGGCTGATATCAGTCACATATGATGTAATGTCTCTGGAGGATATAATAGTACTGGAGTGTTATAAGAGGAGCGGCTGATATCAGTCACACATATGATGTAATGTCTCTGGAGGATATAATAGTACTGGAGTGATATAAGAGGAGCGGCTGATATCAGTCACATATATGATGTAATGTCTCTGGAGGATATAATAGTGCTGGAGTGATATAAGAGGAGCGGCTGATATCAGTCACATATGATGTAATGTCTCTGGAGGATATAATAGTACTGGAGTGTTATAAGAGGAGCGGCTGATATCAGTCACACATATGATGTAATGTCTCTGGAGGATATAATAGTACTGGAGTGTTATAAGAGGAGCGGCTGATATCAGTCACATATGATGTAATGTCTCTGGAGGATATAATATAATATAAATAGATTTTCCTCTCCCTGCACGCCGATTTTCGCGCCGTTTTTCGCCCGCGGCCATAAAACAGCGCGAAATATGCTTTCTCTGCCTCCCATTGAAGTCAATGGGAGGTCAGAGGCGGAAGCGCCCGAAGATAGGGCATGTCGCTTCTTTTTCCCGCGAGGCAGTTTTACTGCTCGCGGGAAAAAGACGCCGAAGCCTCCCATTGAAATCAATGGGAGGCGTTCTCGGGCCGTTTTTGCCGAGTTTTGCGACGCGGTTTCCACGTCAAAAAACTCGGCAAAATACCCTGTGTGAACATAGCCTCACATTCATTCGACGGATCCACCAGAACATCAACCGAAGCGCAAAAGCCACCGCATCCACGTCCCCCGCGTTATCATCAGAGTTGTGCCTGCATATGTAGAACTCAGAAAGGCGACTTTGATACGTACAACGCTACGCGTACTCTCTAAACCGTTTATCAGGCTTCACCCTACTGGCGCTCCTTGTCGACCATTTTTTTATTACGAGGTGAATTTCAGACTACCTGTGTGTCCTAATGAAGCAGAGCTGCTGTATAAAGCATAGGGGAGAGATAGAACAGCAGTCTGAGCCTCGGAAGGGACAATAGGTGGATTTCAGACTACCTTATACTCTAATAGACATTGCAGCTAAGCTGGAGTCACTGATTAGAGCTACAAATACACCAACACTGCAAAAAATATATAACCAGTAAGGATCACCCGGAGGTGGTGATGTATAGAATGTATAATGTCACATCCGCCATATGTCTCAATGCTACACTATGGAAATATTATGTCTTGATGCAAGCTGTGCGTACAAGGATTATACAGCGAAACGTTCCAGTGCATGAGATTGGCAGCTCAGCTCCACACAATGTGGCAATTACACAGTGTCCGAGATCAAAGGTAAATACCTGACGTACTAAACAAAGGCGGAGCAGACGCTGGGGGGCAGGGCTGGGGGTAAATATTGCAGTTAATTATCCAACACTAAATATCCACACTGTACACCCTGGGCCAAAATGAATGCCCCCCCCCCCCCTCGTAAATAGAGAAGGCGTGCAGACCGGAGCTCCCATGGTGGATAATTGCCCAACAATTCAGGTTCCCATATGTAGAATAATCAGGTAACATAAAAGTTTATTAAAAGGCCACTGACAGCACATTGTGGAGGATATAATAGTACTGGAGTGATATAAGAGGAGCGGCTGATATCAGTCACACATATGATGTAATGTCTCTGGAGGATATAATAGTGCTGGAGTGTTATAAGAGGAGCGGCTGATATCAGTCACATATGATGTAATGTCTGGAGGATATAATAGTGCTGGAGTGATATAAGAGGAGCTGCTGATATCAGTCACACATATGATGTAATGTCTCTGGAGGATATAATAGTACTGGAGTGATATATGAGGAGTGGCTGATATCAGTCACACATATGATGTAATGTCTCTGGAGGATATAATAGTACTGAGTGTTATAAGAGGAGCGGCTGATATCAGTCACATATGATGTAATGTCTCTGGAGGATATAATAGTGCTGGAGTGATATAAGAGGAGCGGCTGATATCAGTCACACATATGATGTAATGTCTCTGGAGGATATAATAGTGCTGGAGTGTAATAAGAGGAGCGGCAGATATCAGTCACACATATGATGTAATGTCTCTGGAGGATATAATAGTGCTGGAGTGATATAAGAGGAGCGGCTGATATCAGTCACACATATGATGTAATGTCTCTGGAGGATATAATAGTACTGGAGTGATATAAGAGGAGCGGCTGATATCAGTCACATATATGATGTAATGTCTCTGGAGGATATAATAGTGCTGGAGTGATATAAGAGGAGCGGCTGATATCAGTCACATATGATGTAATGTCTCTGGAGGATATAATAGTACTGGAGTGTTATAAGAGGAGCGGCTGATATCAGTCACATATGATGTAATGTCTCTGGAGGATATAATAGTGCTGGAGTGTTATAAGAGGAGCGGCTGATATCAGTCACACATATGATGTAATGTCTCTGGAGGATATAATAGTACTGGAGTGTTATAAGAGGAGCGGCTGATATCAGTCACACATATGATGTAATGTCTCTGGAGGATATAATAGTGCTGGAGTGATATAAGAGCAGCGGCTGATATCAGTCACATATGATGTAATGTCTCTGGAGGATATAATAGTGCTGGAGTGTTATAAGAGGAGCGGCTGATATCAGTCACACATATGATGTAATATCTCTGGGGGATATAATAGTGCTGGAGTGATATAAGTGGAGCGGCTGATATCAGTCACACATATGATGTAATATCTCTGGGGGATATAATAGTGCTGGAGTGTTATAAGAGGAGCGGCTGATATCAGTCACACATATGATGTAATATCTCTGGGGGATATAATAGTGCTGGAGTGATATAAGAGGAGCGGCTGATATCAGTCACACATATGATGTGATGTCTCTGGAGGATATAATAGTACTGGAGTGTTATAAGAGGAGCGGCTGATATCGGTCACACATATGGTGTAATGTCTCTGGAGGATATAATAGTACTGGAGTGTTACAAGGGGAGCGGCTGATATCAGTCACATATGATGTAATGTCTCTGGAGGATATAATAGTTCTGGAGTGATATAAGAGGAGCGGCTGATATCAGTCACATATATGATGTAATGTCTCTGGAGGATATAATAGTGCTGGAGTGTTACAAGAGGAGCGGCTGATATCAGTCACATATGATGTAATGTCTCTGGAGGATATAATAGTTCTGGAGTGATATAAGAGGAGCGGCTGATATCAGTCACATATGATGTAATGTCTCTGGAGGATATAATAGTGCTGGAGTGTAATAAGAGGAGCGGCAGATATCAGTCACACATATGATGTAATGTCTCTGGAGGATATAATAGTACTGGAGTGATATAAGAGGAGCGGCTGATATCAGTCACATATGATGTAATGTCTCTGGAGGATATAATAGTACTGGAGTGTTATAAGAGGAGCGGCTGATATCAGTCACACATATGATATAATGTCTCTGGAGGATATAATAGTACTGGAGTGATATAAGAGGAGCGGCTGATATCAGTCACATATGATGTAATGTCTCTGGAGGATATAATAGTACTGGAGTGATATAAGAGGAGCGGCTGATATCAGTCACATATATGATGTAATGTCTCTGGAGGATATAATAGTGCTGGAGTATTATAAGAGGAGCGGCTGATATCAGACACACATATGATGTAATGTCTCTGGGGGATATAATAGTACTGGAGTGTTATAAGAGGAGCGGCTGATATCAGTCACATATATGATGTAATGTCTCTGGAGGATATAATAGTGCTGGAGTATTATAAGAGGAGCGGCTGATATCAGTCACACATATGATATAATGTCTCTGGAGGATATAATAGTACTGGAGTGATATAAGAGGAGCGGCTGATATCAGTCACATATGATGTAATGTCTCTGGAGGATATAATAGTACTGGAGTGATATAAGAGGAGCGGCTGATATCAGTCACATATATGATGTAATTTCTCTGGAGGATATAATAGTGCTGGAGTATTATAAGAGGAGCGGCTGATATCAGACACACATATGATGTAATGTCTCTGGGGGATATAATAGTACTGGAGTGTTATAAGAGGAGCGGCTGATATCAGTCACATATATGATGTAATGTCTCTGGAGGATATAATAGTGCTGGAGTATTATAAGAGGAGCGGCTGATATCAGTCACACATATGATGTAATGTCTCTGGAGGATATAATAGTACTGGAGATATGTGTGACAAAGTAGTGATCACAGGGGCAAGGAGGTTTTCCCATTGTATAGCAAATGGCTGATAACAGGAAGAAATAGATTGTATAAACATGTCCTACAATCGCCCACACTATTCAAATGCACAGCAAATGAAAAGACGATATAGTATAATACAGGATGTAACTCCGGATCAGTACAGGATGAGTAATGTAATGTATGTACACAGTGACTCCACCAGCAGAATAGTGAGTGCAGCTCTGGAGTATAATACAGGATGTAACTCCGGATCAGTACAGGATGAGTAATGTAATGTATGTACACAGTGACTCCACCAGCAGAATAGTGAGTGCAGCTCTGGAGTATAATACAGGATGTAACTCCGGATCAGTACAGGATGAGTAATGTAATGTATGTACACAGTGACTCCACCAGCAGAATAGTGAGTGCAGCTCTGGAGTATAATACAGGATGTAACTCCGGATCAGTACAGGATGAGTAATGTAATGTATGTACACAGTGACTCCACCAGCAGAATAGTGAGTGCAGCTCTGGAGTATAATACAGGATGTAACTCTGGATCAGTACAGGATAAGTAATGTAATGTATGTACACAGTGACTCACACAGCAGAATAGTGAGTGCAGCTCTGGAGTGGGTGGAGTAGGAGGTGTGGAGAGAGCTGCTGAGACTACCGTGCAGGCCTTGGATCCAGGGACTTTCCTTATTCTATCTGCCCAGGCCTCATACCATCTGCCTGGGCTTGGAAAGTACCCTGAGGGGGGTTCCATCCTAGGATGGAGCCTCAGACCTCTACCTCCCGGAGCATGCCAGCGGGGGGTAGAGGGTCATCCCAGCTGGCTGGGAATATGCAAACAGTCGCGGGGGTGAGGAGATCATCTCGGGGCAAGGCTGTCCTGGCTCCCCCTGACGCTGGAACCCTGGATAAGGGTATGGAGACGCGGTCCGGCAGGGTGATCGAGGTGTTGTCATCTGGAGAAGGACCAGCGCCGTCCGGACATTTGGATGACGGTCGTGTGGAGGAATGGGGACAGCTGAGGACCGGAGAGACGGTGGAGAACTTCAGCTCCCGTCTGGCTATGCGGTTGGAGGAGTATCGGGACCTCAGGAAGTCGCTGCAACGGCTCCGTGCGGACTTGGCGGTCGCCAGAGGAAGAGCTGCAAAAGCCTCAGGAGGTAAGAGGTCCCGATACCTTTTAAATGTGAAATCCTTGTTGGAGGAAATAAAAGAAGTGGAAGAGAGACGTGAGGAGATTTTGGCAGGCGGAGGGGTGTTTGGTGAAAAATTAAAAAATGAAGAGAGGTTTGCCGAGATGGCAGAACCTATAAAAATAGAAAGTGTGGAGGAAGACAGCAGAGCCCCAGACACAACAAAGGAAAATGTGGGGGAGAAAATGGAGCATGAGAATGCAAAGTCCAGAGAAGGCTCAGATTCTGATGCACCCAGGAGCAGTGAGGAGGAGGAGGGTGGACACACAGCTGGGAGAAATCAAGAGAGTTTTGATACTGACAGTGAGCGGCCTCCAGGATTACTTACACAGATCCGTAACGTGGAGTCGCCGGTATCCTTCCAGGGATTTTGTTTCGGTGCGGAGTTACCCGCAGAGGAGGAAAAGCAAAAGAAAAAAAAATTTAAGAAGAAAAAAAAGACAAAGGAAAAAAAATCTGCTGAAGGTTCATTTAAAATGGTGTATACAGCAAGATCCTTCCTGTGCTCTGAGCCTGATGAAAGTCAGGATCAGGGCGCAGGTCCCGCAAGACCCCCAGCTCAAGCCTCTGCAGTGGGGCTGGAGCGGGAATGCGGGGAGAGTGTTACGGGTCCGGCATTAGAACACGTGGTGGTCAAAATGGCGCCGGACGCCAACCCCTGCAAAGGGGGCGGTACTGGTGGCCTGGTGACGCCAGGGGGTGTGTCCCCGTGTCCGGTTAATGGCGAGCCCGGGAAACTGGTCTCTGATGCGAGTCAGCGGTCTGGAGAACGGGTAAACCAGAAACCGGATGTGGTGTCTGAAAGCCGGAAGTCTGTCGGTGTCGCAGTAAAGCCGTCAGACGTTCCGGACAAGGGCGGTCACAGAGGGGGCTCCGGCTCTGTTGGCCACTCCTCTGTGGGAGGGGGGAGTGGTCCGGCGCCGGAGGCGGCTCCAGTGACATCAGTGGCTCCTTCGTCCGCATCACTGAAAAGTGGTGTAGGCGAGAAGGGGGCTGCTGGCGTCGGGGGCGGCGGTGGCCCCTTTCCCAAAAATGTTCCGCACATAGAAAAGATGGAGGTTAATGAGGCGGAGGGCACAGCGGGGACACCGCTTATAACATCTGGTGGCGTCCCTGCAAAGGTGCCTGATGATGCGGAGACTGAAGCAGTGTCTACCCACACAAAATGTACAGGAAAAATACATAACATAGGACCAGGCCTGGCCAGAAGGATGACTGCAGGGGGACCTGGTGGGTTAAATGAAAAAGTTGCGGCTGTGGATGTGGGAACTGCTGGGGTTATGCAGGTGTCTGTAAATAAAGTTGCTGGAGTGTCTGCTGGTAATGGGGTGTTGAGTGCTGTGTCTGTAGGTGGTGAGGTGGTGGGTGGTGGGGATGGGGTATCAACCAGGGGAAATGGGCCTGGCGCTCCTCTTGCTGTGACATCCGGCAGGTCTTATGCTGGTGTGGCAGCGGGGGGACAGCGGGCCCACCCATCTTCATCCTCAAGGTCCGGGGACGGTAACTTGCAACAACGTCTCTTGGACGCTTTAAGAGAGGGAAAGCAAACCCTAACCATAGGGGGAGTGCAGAAGGACCTGTCTTTCTGGATAGACAGATATGGTCTAAATGCCTTCCGAGAGCAACGAGGAGATCAGTGGTCGCTCCCAACAGCCGGGCAGGCTGTAGCCAGGAGGAATGTGGTCCGTCTCCGGTGGCGTGGCAATGATGCGTGCCCTCCCAGAAAGAGGGTGGTGGAGCTGCTGCTGGGGATGGGCTTCAAGGCGAGTGACATCTTTGCCTTGATACATCCTCATGGCTCGGTCGAGTTTGACATCAGCTTTGTTCACCTAGGGGGCCTTGAGGTCTTCTGGGGGAACTACGAGCTGATGAAGGACGAGCCTGGCTGGCGAGACTTTGCTGCACAAGCAATTTCTCGCCAAAGTGGTCCCAAGAGAGTGACCGTTCTTACCCGTAATGAGTCACTCTCTTGTATTGATATCATGACCTGGTTGGGAAGGTACGGAGAGGTAGTAGAGATGCCACGGAAGAACATGGATGAGTTTGGCATCTGGTCAGGGGCCTGGACGTTCATGGTTAAATTAAAGCGTCTGGGACAGACGGTGTCCCACATACCATCGTCTGCTTTCCTGGGAAGAGATCGGATCCTTGTCTTCTACCAGGGGCAGCCGAAGTTGTGTCACCGGTGTGGCGACCCCTCACATTTGAGTGCAGGCTGCAAGGTGCAGAAGTGTGCTCATTGTGGGGGGATTGGTCATCTAGCCGCATCGTGTGACCGTATTCGGTGCAACCTGTGTGGTGACTTAGGTCACCCGTTCAGTCGGTGTCCTCGCTGTTGTCAATGCTTGTTCCAAACCTGCGGAGGATGAAAGGAGGGAGGCCTCCGTGGGTGAGGGTGCGGGCAGGGACGATGGGGCACAGGGGCAAGGGAAGAATGCAAAGAAGGGTCCCCCTTCTCGCCAGAGAAGGGCGGAGAAGCGAAGGAAGGAGAGGATTTGGAGGGCGCTCCAGGAAACTGGGACAACCTCTGATTCGGATCTGGATGCCCCCCCTGAATCTGATGCCCCTGGGGAGGCCGAATTGAATGGGGAGATGAGGAGGATCCAAAGGGAGCAGAGGGCTGAGGACTCTCAGTCCTCCCACTATGAAAGTGTGGGAGAGGAAGAGAGGACTCAGCCTACAGCAAAAGGGACACCGGGCAAAACCCAAGGGCCAAATACATCTGGCCCCGCCCTGGCCCAGGAAGGTAAATCCTGTACCCCCCTGGTGCGCTCTACTGATCGATACCATGCTCTCGTGGACATTCCAGCCTCTCATACTAAGTGGGAGGGCATGGTAGGGCACCCTAGAGTCGTTGAGCCTCCCCTGCTGCAGGGGCCGTTGCCCCCAGAGGGGGAGGTTGACCCGGTACTTGGGGATGAAGATGGGAATAGGGTGGTGAATATGGACTCCTCAGTTTGCAAGAAGCGAGGCAAAGAAGGGGGGTCCTCATCAGATAGAGGGGGGGTGGGAAGAAGAAAGCCGTCTAACTCAAACATCCATGATGGCGGCACCCACTCCGTTGACGCTGGCATCAATTAACGTTGCCAGCATTAAGTCAGATAGGGCGAGATTTGCAGCCTTTGATTTTCTTGGCCGAGTTGAAGCCGACATTTTGTTTTTGCAGGAGACCAGGCTGTCACTTTTGGCAGACGTCGTTAAATCTAGGAGGGAGTGGCGACGCAGGCCCTCCTACTGGTCTCTTGCGGCTGAGCCCTATAGCGGAGTGGCGGTCCTTTTCACCGCACCGGTAACATGCCGACGGATGATTGAGTTAGAAATGGGGAGGTGCTTGATCTTAGATGTCCTCATGAGGGGACAGGAATTAAGACTAATCAATATATACGGACCCCAGAGCAAATGGGACCGTAAAAGTCTCTTCATGAGGATTAAGCCTTTCCTTTTTTCAGGTCGACAAGTTATCTTTGGAGGGGACTTCAATACTGTCATGAGACCCCGAGATAGAGGAGGTTCCGGAGATAAAAAATTGACCTACGATAGTGTAGCATTAAAAAATATAGTTAGCGATGCTCGCCTTGTGGATATCCACATCAGGCATACCCCAGGCCACTCGGGTTTCACCTATCGTAGAGGTAGTTGTAGGTCTAGGATAGACAGGTTTTTTTTGAAGGAGGAAGCCATCTCTTCACCAGTGTCCGTTGTTGAGGTGGAGTTCTCCGATCACTGTATGATTATTTTCTCTTTGAACATTGCAGAGTCCCTCCAGATGGGAAGAGGTATATGGAGGCTGAATTCTACTCTCTTGGAAGAAGCGGAGATAAGACAGGCCTTTGAGGATTTTCTTCAGAGCCAGGTACCTTTGTTGGATCTCAGTGGTACTAAGTCTGAGTGGTGGGAGTTGTTTAAAGTCCGGGTGGCAGGATTTTTCCGCAGGCTCTCGAGCCTCAGGTCCATGAGTAGGTACCGCCTATATCAGGAACTGAGGAGGAAACTCGAACATCTGGTCTCAACCGGGGGTAGTGGGGAGGAGATCTCCGTGGTGAAAGCTTTGCTCAGGAGGTGTCAGTATGATAGGCACACATCTTTAGTTCTTGAGAGGGATTTCGGGAGGTACCGCTCGCCCGACCCCTACAGGAACTGTAAGATGTCAGTGAGTCGTAAGGTTGTGACAGGACTGATTGATAGTACAGGATCTCTGAAGAGATCCAAATCAGGGATCTTGGAGGTCGTCAGATCCTTCTACTCGCACCTCTTGGGGAAGCAAGATCCAAACCGAGACGAGATGTCGGCTTTCCTGGCTGAAACCATCCCTGAGCCAGGGGTAGACCCCTCTCTCGGTGTTTTGATAGACTCGATCAAGGAAGAGGAAGTGGGATTGGCGATTGATGGGCTTGCCCTCAAAAAATCGCCAGGGCCGGATGGCTTAACATCCGAGTTTTATAAGACTTTTAAAGGAACCCTAGTTCCCCTCTTGACTGAGGTGTTTAATGAGTGCCTTTCCTCGGGTACTTTGCCAATGTCAATGAGGAGGTCGGCCTTGATCGTTTTATCGAAGGGTAAAGACTCGACCCGTATTGAGAATTGGCGTCCCATAGCGCTGCTCAATACGGACAGAAAGGTTCTCGCAAAGGTGCTGTTTAATCGGCTGGTGAAGTTTGCATCCCGGCTCCTTTCGCCGGTCCAGCATTGCTCTGTTCCAGGCCGCAGCACATTTAGTGCTGTCCTCAGTGTCAGAGAGGCAGTGGAGCAGGGAAATTCTGGTCGGTGGGAGGGGTACATCCTGTCCTTGGACCAGGCCAAGGCTTTTGACCGGGTGGACCACGAGTACCTCTGGTCGGTCCTTCTGAGGTACGGCCTACCGGGGGGGTTTGTCAATTGGCTACAGACCTTATACACTGGGGCTGAGACTTTTGCGCTGGTGAACGGTTGGGTTGGAACCCCCTTTGAGGTTGGGTCTGGTGTCCGCCAGGGTTGTCCCTTGAGCCCTTTGCTATATGCGTTCGCAATTGATCCTTTTCTTAAAAGGATCGATCGTGGGCCATTGGCGGGAGTCGGGGCCGGCCTGGAGGGGCCGGAGGCCACTCAGAGGGTGGTTGCGTACGCAGACGACGTCTCCATTTTTGTCTCCTCGAGAGGGGAGGCAGAGTGGGTGATGTCGGAAGTGGAGCGTTACTCATTGGCATCTGGGTCCAAGATCAACCGGGATAAGTGCAAAAGTCTCTGGCTGGGAGGAGGAGATCCTGGTTTTGATCTCCCGGACACCCTTCCAGAGCCTCAGGGGTCTGCTAAGATCTTAGGAGTCGAATTTGGCCCGGGTGATTACCCCAAGAAGAACTGGGAGGATAGGCTGAATCTAGTTGCCCAGAAGGTCGACCAATGGAAGGGTTGGTCCTTAACCCTGAGGGAAAGGGTTCACTTGGCCAAGGCCTACCTGGTGCCCATGTTGCTTTACCTGGGCAGTGTGTGCATCTTGCCAGAACCTCTCTGGACTCGGGTCTATAGCCTGTTCTTCCAGCTGTTATGGGGGAACAGGCTCAACCTAATCAAGAGGGAGGTTACTTACCTACCAAGGACACTAGGCGGGTTAGGTATGGTTAACCCGGTGGTGTTCCTAGTGAACACCTTTGTTAAGATCAACCTGGCAAACCTCTGGCAAGAGAGGGCTCCTTGGTGGATATCCTCCTGCAGGGGGTGGTTTCGGCCTTTCTTCCAGGAATGGGAGAGAGGAGGGCAAGTGAAAGACCTGCGTACACCTCACGGACATCTCCCGGCTTATGCCACACTGGCGCTGAAGATTGTTCGCCGGTGGGGTCTGGAGGTGTGGGAGATCAGGACCATGTCGAGAAAATTTCTTGACAGGAGGGTCCTGATGACCCACTTCCAGAAGCCCCTGGCGCTCAAAGACTGCCCAAGTAGTGACCTCGGGGTGGGATTAAAACTTTTAAATTCAGCGAGGATTCCCCAGAAGTTTTGGGATCTGGCTTGGCGTTGCTTCCATGGGAGACTGTATGTGAGGGACAATCTAAAGTGCAGAAGCTCTGATGATCGGGATTGCCCCCGGGAGGAGTGTGGCGGAGTGCTGGAAAGCATGGAGCATTTCCTGCTTCATTGCCCTTTCAATACAGAGGTATACAAAAGGGTGGGAGCCTCCATTGGTTGGCCAGGCCTAACCAGCCTCTCCTATGCTGGGTGGGCCTATGGAGTGTTCGGAGACCTCGGTGGTAGGGACCATTGCACCTTGTTTCTTGTCAGTATAGTGGTCAGGCACTTTATGTGGAATGCACGATGTCTAGTTTCTACCCAGAAGAAAATCCTCCTAGTGGATGAGGTTGTTAGCAATATCATGGGTGACCTGGTGAAGGTGCATTCTTTGGAGGTTGGCAGATTGGGAGCATCCAAAGCCTCTCGTCTTTGGAGGGGCTTTTCCTTTTGGGTGCCTTAATGTGTCTGCCTTCATGAGGGAGGGGGAGTCGTCACCGGTGCTCAACTGGAGGTGGGGGTCTGCGTTCCGCTGAGGCACCAATAAAAAATATAGCGATAGGACTCGGAATAAGGGAAAGGTGAGGGTCAGCATAGGGTCAGCTTTCAATAGGGTCAAGAAAGGGTTAGTAATAGGGTAAGGAGATAGGGCAAGCGATAGGGAGGGTGCAGCGGTGGACGTGGTACCTTGGCCTCTGGGGGGGAGCTGGGGGGGGCTTTCCCTTCTCTCTATCTGGTGATGGGCTAGGTAAGCACTGGAAGATTTTTGTTTTGTTTAGGATTGAAATGGCAGGAAAAAGGTTTACAAGCGACCGAACTTGGTGCTTTCGGGTACGGTGTATTTTGTATATGGTTTGGTATTTGGACAGGTTGGTGACGTGTATTGTATTATAATGTAGAAATGTTGTTAGAATAGGGATAGACTTAAGGGGGTTAATAGATAGGTTGGGAGGGGGTCGGGGGGTTTGCCTGACCCAGCCCCGGACTATGCGGACATGGGAGGACATGGGGCGGGGGGCTGGGCTGGGGTGTTGGGTGTGGTGGTGGGGGCCAGCATCTGGACTATGCGGACGTGAGAGGACATGAGGCGAGATGCTGGCTGGGGTGGTGGAGTTTAGGTAAGAAGGGTAAGGTTAGGGAAAGTCAGGATGTGTATAGTGTGATTAAAAAATATATATATATAAAAAAAAAAAAAAAAAAAAAAAAATTGGGATTAGTATTATTATATTTTGGATTTTTGGGGTTATTATTATTATTATTTTATTATTATTATGTTGTTGTTTTATTATTATTATCATCATTATTATGTTGTTTGATTATTATCATCATTATTATGTTGTTTCTTTAGGCCCTTGGTTGACGCGGGTCGGGGGATTTTCTGTTGGTACTTTGGATTACGTTTATATGATGTTTGTATATATTCTAGTTATTGTTTAGTTTCGGATGAAGTGTAGATGTAAGTATATAAGAGTGGGGTGTATGTGGCCGGGTCTGGTATCGTTTTCTCTTCTCATATACAGAGATGTATATAAGAAAATTTGTTTATAAGAATTGGGTTGTGACTTTTTGGTTATATGGAATTAGTTATGTATTTGTTTTTCAGTTTATGTTTTGTAAATTTATATAAAATAAAGAGATACAGGATATAACTCAGGATCAGTACAGGATAAGTAATGTCATGTATGCACACAGTGACTCCACCAGCAGAATAGTGAGTGCGGCTCTGGAGTATAATACAGGATGTAACTCAGGATCAGTACAGGATAAGTAATGTAATGTATGTACACAGTGACTCAACCAGCAGAATAGTGAGTGCACCTCTGGAGTATAATACAGGATGTAACTCAGGATCAGTAATGTATGTACACAGTGATTACACCAGCAGAATAGTGAGTGCAGCTCTGGAGTATAATACAGGATGTAACTCAGGATCAGTACAGGATAAGTAATGTAATGTATGTACACAGTGACTCAACCAGCAGAATAGTGAGTGCACCTCTGGAGTATAATACAGGATGTAACTCAGGATCAGTACAGGATCAGTAATGTAATGTATGTACACAGTGATTACACCAGCAGAATAGTGAGTGCAGCTCTGGAGTATAATACAGGATGTAACTCAGGATCAGTACAGGATAAGTAATGTAATGTATGTACACAGTGACTCCACCAGCAGAATAGTGAGTGCAGCTCTGGAGTATAATACAGGATGTAACTCAGGATCAGTACAGGATCAGTAATGTATGTACACAGTGATTACACCAGCAGAATAGTGAGTGCAGCTCTGGAGTATAATACAGGATGTAACTCAGGATCAGTACAGGATAAGTAATGTAATGTATGTACACAGTGACTCCAGCAGCAGAATAGTGAGTGCAGCTCTGGAGTATAATACAGGATATAACTCAGGATCAGTACAGGATAAGTAATGTCATGTATGTACACAGTGACTCCACCAGCAGAATAGCGAGTACAGCTCTGCAGTATAATACAGGATATAACTCAGGATCAGTACAGGATCAGTAATGTAATGTATGTACACAGTGACTCCTCCAGCAGAATAGTGAGGGCAGCTCTGGAGTATAATACAGGATGTAACTCAGGATCAGTACAGGATAAGTAATGTAATGTATGTACACAGTGACTCCACCAGCAGAATAGTGAGTGCAGCTCTGGAGTATAATACAGGATGTAACTCAGGATCAGTACAGGATAAGTAATGTATGTACACAGTGACTCCACCAGCAGAATAGTGAGTACAGCTCTGCAGTATAATACAGGATATAACTCAGAATCAGTACAGGATAAGTAATGTAATGTATGTACACAGTGACTCCTCCAGCAGAATAGTGAGGGCAGCTCTGGAGTATAATACAGGATGTAACTCAGGATCAGTACAGGATCAGTAATGTATGTACACAGTGATTACACCAGCAGAATAGTGAGTGCAGCTCTGGAGTATAATACAGGATGTAACTCAGGATCAGTAATGTAATGTATGTACACAGTGACTCCACCAGCAGAATAGTGAGTGCAGCTCTGGAGTATAATACAGGATATAACTCAGGATCAGTACAGGATCAGTAATGTAATGTATGTACACAGTGACTTCACCAGCAGAATAGTGAGCGCAGCTCTGGAGTATAATACAGGATATAACTCAGGATCAGTACAGGATAAGTAATGTAATGTATGTACACAGTGACTCTTTAGATGTAGAATGGTATTCATATGCTGAAAGTCTTTTAGGCTCTGTTCATATCAGTTAGGAGCCTCGCTAGCAGATTCTGACGTTTATTGATGGGAAAAACAACCGACAACTCATTATAAGTCAATGGGATCTATCGAGTGACACGACACTAGTGTCTGTCGTGCGACGACATCACAGCGTTGTGGCTAATGCAGGCGTGAACAGAGCCTAAGGGTAATTGACGGACGTATTTCGGCCGCAAGTCCCGGACCGAGCACAGTGCAGGGAGCCGGGCTCCTAGCATCATAGTTATGTACGATGCTAGGAGTCCCTGCCTCGCTGCAGGACAACTGTCCCGTACTGTAATCATGTTTTCAGTACGGGACAGTTGTCCTGCAGCGAGGCAGGGACTCCTAGCATCGTACATAACTATGATGCTAGGAGCCTGGCTCCCTGCACTGTGGTCGGTCCGGTACTTGCGGCCGAAATACGTCCGTCAATTACGGACGTAATTAGTGTGTGTGCACATACCCTTAGGGTATGTTCACACGAGGGCGTCCGTTACGGCTGAAATTACGGGGATGTTTCAGCCTGAAAACATCCCCGTAATTTCAGCCGTACCGGCATGTGCAGGCGCTTGAACGCCGCGTCCATTACGGGCGTAATTAGCGCTGCTATTCATTGGAGTCAATGAATAGCGGCTCCAATTACGGCCAAAGAAGTGACAGGTCACTTCTTTGACGCGGGCGTCTATTTACGCGCCGTCATTTGACAGCGACGCGTAAATATACGCCTCGTGTGAACAGACAAACGTCTGCCCATTGCTTTCAATGGGCAGATGTTTGTCAGCGCTATTGAGGCGCTATTTTCAGACGTAATTCGGGGCAAAAACGCCCGAATTACGTCTGTAAATAGGCCGTGTGAACATACCCTTAGAGTCTTAAGATAAATTGGTAAAAACGAGCGTCGATCGATTATATGGCGAGCCGAAAAGATATGCATTCATATATATCAATCAATAATCATATGTTTTAGAGCCTAATTATGTGATGAATTATCTTTCCTCCTGCCTCACCTGCTAACAAGTAGGGGACGGCTGTTCACGAGAGGATATAACGCCGACAAACGGTAATTTTTAGGAATCATAAAAGATTCAATCAACAAAAAACGTGCAATCGCTGAACATCCTCACTGGCCAATGATTGCAAACTCTTACTGGATCTTACAATATTTTACTGGATAATCGAGATTTGCTTTCCTACTTTATTGTGTCTACTCTTTCACAGACTTTATCAGTCATGAGCTCTGGTCTCTTATGTACGGAGAGGTGACGGGACACGAGCGCTTCCACATCTTTAGTGCTGAGATCTGACAGTGGAGCTGTCGCTGACGGATTCCTGGGTCTGTAAACAGTTCACTTGGCTCCAGGAGTCTCTTACGGACGGAGCAAACAATAATGCCGCACGTCATTTATCCTCATTATCGTCAATGGGGGCAGAATCTGAATCCAGCGAACATCAGATGAGTGTAAACAGATCCCCAGAGACTTGGGACATGACCGAGTCCTCCAAAACTTGTCGCTAAAAAGGTGTAGGTGACCGTGTTCAGCATCACCTGCTCAGTCCCAATAACCAGTCTGGTGAGCACGGCTGAGCTTCCTGCGGATCCCTCCACACCCCGCTGCTCCGATCTACCTGGACGGGAGAGCGCTGTGGGCTGCCCGGGGCACTGTGCTGTATGGCAGGAGGGTAAACGCCTCTCCCGGGATTAATGCATTCAGGTCGGACTCCAGGAATGAAAAAAAAACACGGCTGGCTGGGAATTGCAGTTCAACTAACGCTACAGGCCCAGACATCAGGACACCGATCAAATCTATCAGAGATGTCTACGAAGTTTTCTTGAACCAGAAGTTCAAGAACTCAATCATTGTATAACAAAAAAGTTTTGCAACTGTCTAAAAGAATGTGTTTCAATTACTCATATTTCCAAGTTATATGCTTGCTGTCATTGAATGGAAGCATATTGCGTATAAAGAGAGGTCGAAACCAGAACAAACCTGATCCTTCTCACAGCTGAGGGTTTGTTATAATGTATCAGTCTAGACAATCCTCTGTGATCTAAACACATCAGCAGCACAAATCTCTGTCCTGTCCGGTCCTAAAAGCTCTTATATATACTGATACATTGTAACAAACTCTCAGCTGCAGAGGTGTAACGAATCTTCTGGGTCCCAATACAAAAACAGGGCCCCCAACTATCGCTTGACATTAATATGTTGTCCTCCATGCCCTGGGTGCCACCCCAGCCTCTGCACCCCTTATAGTTACACTTCTGCACAGCTGTGTGAGCAGGACTAGGTCAGGGTGGGTTTTCAGGCTCTGAATATACAGTTCCCATTCAAATTAGTAGACAACACACATCATTGGGGATCTGCCGCTGGAACTTCTATCAATATCAATAATGGGCAGTGCAGGTTCTGACCGTCCATTAAATATTGGCAGTTATGGAAGCTGTCGAGCGACATTTAATGGTCGTTAATTAAAATGGTTATTATGTCTACAATACTAAAATGATCAGTTCACATCATGAGAAATCTGCCCTTCACCGATCATTCCTGTCCGCCCATGCCTGGCCACTCTACAACTGCCACCGCTGCCTCTTGTGGTCATGAGCAGTACTGCAGATTTTCCTGATTTCTGCACCCAACAATTCCAGATACCCCTAAACCCCCAACAGTAAGATATCTTAAAACTCCATTGAAAAACAGAATTCCTTCACTGCCTGAAACAGTTAATGCAAACCCAGTGAGTGACAGGGACAAAAAAATCTCCCCGCTGCTTTACCTGACCTACTTGTGTTTTCTTTCCGATCAGTACACATTAGTGAACCAGGAGGTTTTGGAAGTTGATGAAAGCCTTTAATGTGTTTTCACTGATGTAAGCGCAAGGAGTTCAGCGCACAAAGCGCTTTCTGATTTATGTTGTGGATTTTTCAGCTTCTTCCTTCAGAAATCTCTGGTTTGGAGAAACTTTGCAGAATATATGATGGAGCTACTTACACACAGCAGCACATTTAGGAACAGGTCACAGCTGACAGTAAATGTACTTTGCTTTCCTTCTACAAATCTTACATCAGGTCTTCTACTCCAGTCCCAACCGAAGCTGCAGTCACAGTTCTCCTGGTTGCCATTGGAAACAGACTCTGCTTTATCTCCATCCTGCGGTCAGTCATGTGACTAGCAGTTCAGCTTTGTGTACCTACATTGCTCCAGGCCCAGAATCACTGCTTAGGGGCGAGACGTGGATGAGGTGAATGATAGAAACCTTCACCCGGCCTGATCATCACTCCTCTGTAAGGGCTCATTCAGACGAGCGTAAAACTCGTCCGTGTGCTGTGCGTGATTTCCATGCGCCGCACACAGACTTATTTCATGCTTGTGTCAATGGGCCCTCAAATAAAAAAATGTGCTCTGCGAGTGCGTGAAAAACACATGCCACTCGCAAAGCACAGATGCAATAACGCAACGCACAAGATTTACACACGTTTTTTACATGCGTAAATCTGTCACGCTCCTGTGACTCTATGTTATAACTTGTAACAGATTAAATCTAAGCCCCGATATCAGGTGAAGGGTGAAGATCCGGCAGCTCCGCAGTCATCAGATTGATGTCGGATTCCTCCAAATTTGGTGGGACCCTCCAACTAATAAGTAAAGCTGGCCAAAGACATTCAACAGGTGATATCCGGAACCCCATTAAAGTACATTGGGTGGGCTCGGCTTAACGTCCATGTTTTTTGTTGTTTTTTTAACTGCGCAGGTGGAGGAGGTATGTGGCTGACACACGTCTCTGATGCCGCTTATCTCTAAGGGAAACAAAGGATCAGATAGAGCAAAGTCCAACCTTTCGGATGCACGTTTCTCTCGCTGACAGATGTTGGGGGATTCTCCATAGACTTTTTGATTGATGGTTGGTCTGACGCCTACACCGCTACATCTATAGGTGCCGGGGACAGAGGGCCCGTTTCTACCCCATCGATAAAGTCAACAACCAATTCCGAATGGATGATAATTGACGCCATAATCAGTGGCTTGATGTTGATTCAGGGCGATAAGTGCAGATAACGAGATCTCGGTGTTATCAGCGCAGGAATACAAATACAATATTGTTCTCAGGAGATTCGTCAATTGGTCTTTGGATACAGATATAAATAAGTTATCCAGTCTGTAAAGGAAGCTTCACCGGTGTATAATGAAAAGTTTGCCAACTTTCCTCACAAGTTAAAGATCTCTGCTTGCTTTCAGTGCATGGAACCAGTCATTGTTTACATTGAGTGGCTAAAAAAACCTGCCCTGACCTAGTCCTGTATCAGTCTAGGCCAGTGGACTCCAACCTATGTTCCTACCTCTGTTGCACAACTGGGGAGAAACATATCAGAAACCACAGGTCTAGGCAATCCCCTGTGAGCTGAACGCAGCTGCTGCACAATTCTCTATCCTGACCCGATAGTTCAGC
>NC_134698.1:82948117-83050617 GCF_050947455.1 Rhinoderma darwinii | reverse complement strand
ATTTTCTGGGGTCGTAAACAGCAAATATTCCTAATTGTGCGGTGATACATGTGTGGGGGGATGGATCACAACATTATAGCACATGTGCCGCTCAGGACACTAGAGAAGCTGGGTGACATTCCCTGCAGGACCTGTAATGGACCGGTCATTGTTACCCAGCTTTCCCAGGAACAAATACAACAAGTGCATGACTGAAAAGACGTATAAAGAGGGAAGGAATCGCTGCGTCCTGACGTCTCCTCCAGCAGCGGCAGCGTCTTCAGTGGATCATTATTATTGCAGCCATTAGGGATATTTGCGTCCTTACCTGTTACTTTACGTTACTACTGCTGATGGCGCCGGTATCACCACGTAACGTATTACACCTGCGTCACCTACAGATCGCACAAGTACTCACAGGCTGTCAAGGGTTAATAAATTGAGGGTCATAATAACAATATATAATCTCTGCTCCAAACACAGTCAATTACAATGAAATATTCTCCAAAAACCACAAGCCCCGCCCCTGCACCCCGAGAACAGCGAGGTCAAGACTGAGGTGAAAAAGCCAAAGAAGCGGACAATGAACATCCACAACCAGAGTCACATAGATTGTCAGCTCCTCGGGGAAGGGACGTCTGTTCACAGAGTAATATTGTAATGTTTTCTAGATCATCTCCAGGATCTGCTCCTACGTGTGATCCCATAAATGTCTACATGAAATAACCGCCATCTGTACAGCGCGGCGAGCTCCAATCATAACGCAACATTCACAGGGCGCCATGTCAGGAAGTGACGACAAAATCGTGAAATATTACTGATGTCATTATATAATAATATCCAGGGACATTGTGCGGATGAGCCGGTGTATCTAATCCTATCATGTGTGATACTGTCTGCTGAGACATGTACCTAATCCAATCATGTGTGATACTGTCTGCTGAGACATGTATCTAATCCTATCATGTGTGATACTGTCTGCTGAGACATGTACCTAATCCTATCATGTGTGATACTGTCTGCTGAGCCACTGTATCTAATCCTATCATGTGTGATACTGTCTGCTGAGCAGTTGTATCTAATCCTATCATGTGTGATACTGTGTGCTGAGCTTTGTATCTAATCCTATCATGTGTGATACGGTCTGCTGAGCCACTGTATCTAATCCTATCATGTGTGATACTGTCTGCTGAGCAGTTGTATCTAATCCTATCATGTGTGATACTGTCTGATGAGCCAATGTATCTAATCCTATCATGTGTGATACTGTCTGCTGAGCCGCTGTATCTAATCCTATCATGTGTGATACTGTCTGCTGAGACATGTACCTAATCCAATCATGTGTGATACTGTCTGCTGAGACATGTACCTAATCCTATCATGTGTGATACTGTCTGCTGAGCCACTGTATCTAATCCTATCATGTGTGATACTGTCTGCTGAGCCGTGTATCTAATCCTATCATGTGTGATACTGTCTGCTGAGCCGCTGTATCTAATCCTATCATGTGTGATACTGTCTGCTGAGACATGTACCTAATCCAATCATGTGTGATACGGTCTGCTGAGACATGTACCTAATCCTATCATGTGTGATACTGTCTGCTGAGACATGTACCTAATCCTATCATGTGTGATACTGTCTGCTGAGATATGTACCTAATCCTATCATGTGTGATACTGTCTGCTGAGACATGTACCTAATCCTATCATGTGTGATACTGTCTGCTGAGCTGTGTATCTAATCCTATCATGTGTGATACTGTCTGCTGAGCCGTGTATCTAATCCTATCATGTGTGATACTGTCTGCTGAGCCGCTGTATCTAATCCTATCATGTGTGATACTGTCTGCTGAGACATGTACCTAATCCAATCATGTGTGATACGGTCTGCTGAGACATGTACCTAATCCTATCATGTGTGATACTGTCTTCTGAGCCACTGTATCTAATCCTATCATGTGTGATACTGTCTGCTGAGCAGTTGTATCTAATCCTATCATGTGTGATACTGTGTGCTGAGCTTTGTATCTAATCCTATCATGTGTGATACGGTCTGCTGAGCCACTGTATCTAATCCTATCATGTGTGATACGGTCTGCTGAGCCAATGTATCTAATCCTATCATGTGTGATACTGTGTGCTGAGCTTTGTATCTAATCCTATCATGTGTGATACTGTGTGCTGAGCTTTGTATCTAATCCTATCATGTGTGATACGGTCTGCTGAGCCACTGTATCTAATCCTATCATGTGTGATACTGTCTGCTGAGCCGTGTATCTAATCCTATCATGTGTGATACTGTCTGCTGAGCCGCTGTATCTAAGCCTCTCATCTAGGAAGAAAGATCTGGTGTTGGAGTTTGGAGCGATTACTCCCATGATAAGACTACACTTCCATCGTCCGGTTCTCTGTTACATTGTATCTATCTCGTGGTTGCGACGCGACGCTCAGGGTATCTAACCGTCCGCGTTACCAGCAGAAACCTCTCATTAAGGAGTTTGTTGTGATCAGTTTAATCCTCCAGATTTATTGAAGCCAAAATAGAAACTAAACAGCGAGAGAATAAATCCAGCAAGAAAAGTCATCAGAGGAATCCGGGAACGGGGGAACTTCATGTTATTGATAAATAATCCCGAGCTCTCAGCCCGGAGCGCCCGTCGTCTCTCATCTTTTTGTTGCCCTTCTAGATACAATGTATCCAATGAGGGGGGCAGCAGATCAGCACTGAATCTGAAGACAGTGGAAGGGGCAACCTGGTCACATGACATCAATCAAGGGCGAAACATCACAAAGGAGCGAAAAATTGTGGGGTCATTTACCACCAATGGCGTCAGAGAACCATCGCCAGTTTGAGGTTTATAGGTCAGTACGGAGGGGTCGAAACTTTGTATAAATAAAGCTGGTTAGTCATAAGATAAGAAGAGACGTCACTTTTTCATATAATCCTTGTTTCTATTTTTACAGCATTTTCCTGTTTGCTTATTTGTAGCCTGCAGTGTAAAGAATGGAGGTGCTTTTATTCTGGTTACCATGGCTACGTCCAGTTTCATGTTTGTTTTTAATTATATTTTTTTTATAAAAGAAAACATCCTCATCCACATCATATAGTGTACATCAGTATATCCAGTGGGGTGTATTTAAATACATACATAAGGCAACCGGAACGAGAGCCTCCATTCTTTACACTGCAGGCTGCATCCATAGTATAACATAGAAACAAGCTTTATATTATATTAACGGCACGCAAATTCACTGCGAAGCCCCGGCCCTAGAAAATCAGAGCTTGAATCCTATGTTTTTGCTACTTTTATGCTAATGTGTTTGCTTCCTATTTACGTTTCATTACTTTAGGCGAAATTATTGCTGAGGGGGTTAATTACAATCTATTAAAAGGTCCGAGCGGGGGGGGGGGGGGGGAGGGTGTGGAGCGGATATACATCATTTCTCCCTAATATTATAAAAGAGGCGCTAGTAAGAAAACATAAAAGACATTAAATCATCATTTATTCACTTATAGCCGCTCCATGAAGACAAAGTGTACGCGATTCATCAGACGTCAGATCTCCGGAAATATATTACCATATAATAAAGTTATGAATGTGATATAAATGGTCAGGAATGAAATTTTAGTCACTGACTAATCCCCTTCATAGACTGTGATAGCAACAATGTCACCTGCAGGCTGCAAAATGCACAACAACCAAATCTCAAACACAACCAATATCGCTGTTCAGGACTCTAGGAAAGCTGGGTGGCAGTCCCTTAATAGTGGACGAAGTGATGTCACCCAGCTTTCCAGGGCTCCTGAACTGCCCCGTAATTCTGTGATACAGGAGTGGGAGATCGATCACTGTATAACTAGGCAGGATCTGGGAAAGCTGTGAGCTGAACAGAATCTATACGTAGATAGAAGAGAGGAATCTGTAGTCAGCAGCAGTCAGTGTCCTCGGAAAGCTGGGTGCTACACGGAGAAGTCCCGATGCTTCCAGTTTCTGACACAATCCATTGCTACATAATAAAATCTCTACAAGCCGCTGACACCTGAGGGATTTGCTGCAAGTGAAATGAGGCTCATAACATGATCGCTGCGCGGAGACGTCGGAAGATGCGCTCAGGATTCTTATACCCCACAACAATCTTCTGTCTCCGCAACAAGTGCACACCCCCCCCCCCCCCCGCCACCAAGAAGACGGCGGGAATCACAGACGACAAGCTTCCTGCATCCTAATGACTCTACTCCCCCAAGACACCGACTGCCGACAAGTGTCTGACCTAAAATACCGTACACCAGGCAAAATTCCCACATATATTTATTTTCTACACTACCGGCTGTTACGTTCTGCTCCATTATGACACAGCTATGATCAGTGACTCTGTTATCAGAGGTTAAGGCGATTGCTCTGTCTCTCCCCATTGCTTTACATTTCAGCTCTGCTCCATTATGACACAGCTATGATCAGTGACTCTATATTATCAGAGGTTAAGGCGGATGCTCTATCTCTCTCTCCTATGCTTTACATTGCAGCTCTGCTCCATTATAACACAGCTATGATCAGTGACTCTGTTATCAGAGGTTAAGGCGGCTGCTCTGTCTCTCCCCATTGCTTTACATTGCAGCTCTGCTCCATTATGACACAGCTATGATCAGTGACTCTATATTATCAGAGGTTAATGCGGCTGCTCTCTCTCTCCCCACTGCTTTACATTGCAGCTCTGCTCCATTATGACACAGCTAGGATCAGTGACTATGTTATCAGAGGTTAAGGCGGCTGCTATCTCCACTATGCTTTATACTGCGGCTCTGCTCCATTAGGGCAGAGATATAATAATTGGCTCTATATTACTAGAGGTTAAGGCGGCTGCTCTCTCCCCTATGCTTTACACTGTCGCTCTGCTCCATTATGAGCCAGTTTAGCTGTATTGTCTGAGTTCTGAAATCTTTCTCAACCTTTTGCTCTGTCCCTCCCACATGCTTTACACAGCAGCTCTGCTTCATTACAACACAGATACAATCACGGACATTATAGACATAGACAAGTGGGAAAGAATATGGATTGGAGATGGAAGGAGGCCCAGTCTAGAAAGGGGCCAAGGTTGATGTGTGGAACTTTGAGCCCCAAAACATTGCTGTGATCTGGCTCTACAGCGATTCATTGAAAGGGGTGGCGATTGCTAATCTGACGACATTAAACAAATCCGTTCACTGGTAATGATTTGCCTGACCGAATGTAGCTGAGAAAATGGATCACAATGAAGTGTACACTCTTGGTTACAACTGACATTGCCGTGCTCACACAACTGATGGCTTGTTACAGTGTATTAGTACAGGTATCAACCAGGAGTCCGGGACATGAAACAGATTATTACTGCTGCTGCTTTATTTAGCTCACGGAACATAATTTATGCGGATACATTGCAACAAAGCCTCATCTGTGGGAGCAGGAGTAGGTCAGAACAAGTTTTCAAGAGTTTTTTCTAGATGTGAACAACAATGTTCCCATTCACTTAGAGCAAGCAGAGATCGTAAATATGGGGAGGAAGTGAAACACAAAAAACGGGAGATTTACTAAGCGAAAAGCTCCAGAATTCTGGCTAAATTTGCATTTAAAAAAATAAACACGGCGTGCGTGTCTGGTGCCAAATATATTGTGTTTTAGACACTTTTTGTGATGGTATAAAGTGCCCCAAACAGGGGGTGTGGCTTATCAAAAAGGGGGCGTGACTTATAATGAACCAAAATTGTGGTCTAAAGTAAGTCAACTGGGAGGGGGCAGGTCTGATACTCCAAACATGAACCTCCGACCGCTGCCACTCTACAGTCATACAGGGGCATACGTCGTCCATAGGCTTCCATTGGGTAAAACCTATACCGTGTGGCTTACACTTTTTTACTGGATACCTCTGTATGGAATAGCGCAGTTGACTACGCCATTCCATACAGCGAAATATAAGTTATACCGACATATACCAGCCCAATGCATGCCAAAAGGACACTCTCTTGGCATCTGTCGGGTGAATGAGGGTCCATGAATACGTACGGAGAACTTTCCCGTCATACACCAAAAGGATACAGCAAACCGAGGGTGAATAGACCCCAACATATCCATCAAGAAGCGCCCAATGTATCACACAGCGTTGTAAATTTGGCGCATCTTCTGCCTGACTGGTCTAGTTTAGGACCGTAATAATAAATCTGCCCCATAGTATTACAGAAAATAACAGAACTTTTTATTTCACAAGAATTCCGTTACGTTTAGTCTGAGTTCACACTGCGCTTTTTGTTACATAACGTTTCCCAATGGGAGTTCAACCAAAACAAAAATGAATGCTGAAAACGCAACAAAAACGCACAGTGTGAACCCAGCTTTACAGAAGGCAGGACCGGCCCTTTAAGGGAGCGCATTTAGTGCAATGCCAGCATGTGGGGCCATGTGACCGGTACCCCCTGATGCCACGTTAACCCTCTAGTGTATAAAGGTTCATAGGCTTTGTGCTGCTGACAGGACGCTGCCACCTTTGATTTTATCTCCAGAAAACCAATAATTACTGCATAATGTAGAAGGTGCCACCCTCAATATTCCAAGACGGCGCCCCCCCCCCGAGAGTAACGAGCCACTAATTGCCACGATGATGGTGTTATTCACCGGCACGGATAAAAGCCGTTTCCACATTGTTACGTCGCGAGGCCCCGTCACCCCGGTGAGAGATCATTTTTCATTCCGGCACTACGATGATTCTCAGGAGAGCCCATTGTTCGATGATTTCCATATGTACACGCCAGACAATTAATCAAACGCACAAAACAGATTTCTTTGTGTCCAAACTCGATCCAGCGGAAATTGTACAGTAGAGAATCATCCCCCCAGCTCGATGGAGAGAGGGGGGTACACGTACCAGATAATAATGACCCCCACAACCCAGGACAGCCCCGTGGCTGCCCCTCAGCTCTCATGGTTTATGTATCTAAACATATCCAGAAATACGAAAATGATTGTCCAACCAAATTGGATGGAAATCCCACAAAGCAATCAGATATGGTCAATTATATTGTTGATGTAAAGGGCTGAAGCGGGACTCCCCCCTCCCCATATGACAGCCATATTCTACTGATGGACAACCCCTTTAAGTGGAATATATGCTCTCCAATCAACCATTTTCTGTGTGATCTGGTCTGTGCAATCTAATTGTAGCATTTGTCTGCAGATCTGATGAGATTCCAATCTGCCAGATTACGGACTCATTCACAGTTTTTTTTTAATAGTTCATTGATTGAGTGGTCAGATCCGCTGAAGGCGATTTATCGTATTGTTCTGCGCGGTGACAATTCAGTGACGGGAAACGTGAAACGTTACTGCCGTCTATTTCTCAACGAACGTAAATGGATCAAACTCACTCAAGATCTGCAACAAATTAGAGGATTAGCGAAAACGGATCTTAAAGGCTGCGCGACGAGATATTAGTGAACCTGGAGATGAAAATCAATGCATGTGTGTGAGCTGATAATGTTCTGAACCAAAGAGCTTACACTCTACAGAGATGGGAACGTGCTGCAGTGTTTAAAAACAGTATCTGCCCAAAAAATAAACCCTCCATGTGCCCATGAATGTTCCTGTAACTAAGTCTGCACATTACTTCTCTTTTCGGAGCTGCAGTTTGTGCTCCAGAGCTGCTCTTCCTACTGTAACAAGAAGTTGCTGCTCTTTGTTGGAGTCCTGTTGTCACCCAGTGCTCTTCCCTGCTCTCTTCTCGATCCATGTTGGTTTGTGCGACTGTACACAAGATTAAAGTCCTCCTACAATGACATACGAACACCCGCATGACAGCCCACATGGACCTTAGGAGTAAGCACACCATTCTAAGCAACAAGAACCACTGAATGACATCAGTGACAAGTAAATGAGCTTCCCGTCAGGACAGTCGCTTTGGTTCCCATGAGATGTCATCGGTACGTAGCGAATTCTTCTACCAAACTGTGATTAACAAAATGTTGCCAAAAATCTGTCGCAAAGTATCGCGTCACTGAATCACTTCTACGTAGAATTCTGATCCACAAAATATTGTCCCAGCCCTACACTTCATCAACCAATCATATTCCGTGTCCCCAAACCTCAATATTACTGCGGTATATCATTATACGAATAAACAGCGGAGCCCCCGATCCACTAATGCTCGTCCAGCCCTCTGTTATTACACCATAAAAAGTTCTGCAACTTTGGGGGATGTAGAAAAACACTTTCTACCGCAGTTTTCTGGCAAAGAAAAGTCACAAATTCACCCAAAGTCACAATTTGCGCAAAAAAAGTGAGACTTTTGATGCATGTATTCAGCTCGAGACACTTTCAAAAAAGATGGTGGGGATTAGCGGAAGGAGTGGGGCCACTCGCGACCCGACACATTTACTATAATTTACGCCACAAACTGGCATCAGTTATAGGGAAAATCTATGCCAGCTCATAACTGGCGTAGATTTCCCTTTCTGGAGCCCGAACAGCAGAAGATGCGACAAATTTAATAAGAGGCGCAGAACAACAAATACATTAACTGCATCTTAGTCCGGCGCGCTTCATACTAAGGCGTAAGAAACAACAGTCTTTGTAAACCTGCCCCTTTGTGTTGCAATTCGGCACAATTTTCAAGATCTCCGTTTGCTGTCAGTGAATGGGATCAGTCATTCTTACACCCACTGGAGGAAAATCTTCACAAACATTTTCCTGCTTTCACAAGTGAGGGTTAGTTACAATGTATCCGTTGCAGCCAGGACTTTATAACCTCTTAGGTTAAAGCTCCACTGCAAGAGTTGACAATTACTGCTCCGTGTTTGATATTCTGATCATTTATATGTTGGTTTCTAAGACTTAGAGATCCTCCAAAGTAACAAATGAAGTTTTCTGTAGTGACATTCCTGCACAGGCGCCGCTTATCTGGAGAGCAGCCACTGATGTGTAATACTTACACAGGGTTCTTTCTATATGCTCATTTCTTACCTATGTACGTCCTCCATGTAAACTAGGGACCCCCGGTAACTGCAGCCCACAGGATCTGCTTCCAGCGTCAGAACCGCTGCATGGAATACATTATACTCGGTGGTCTCTATAATTAACTTTATTATTGACTCCCGGGGATCCCCTTTAAGTTCCAGGTCATTTTGCATTAGAGGTCCTGCTCTTATTTACATCACAACACTGGGTGAAGAAATCAAATATTTCATACTAAATATGGCAAATTACACAAAAGACCCCCCAGTGGGGGCACACTGGACAGATGATGGGGGTCATACTGCAGACAGGGACTATAAATTGCTCGTGATGTCATTAATATACTGCAGATCTGCCCATTTATACGACACCAGGACAAGGAATACCAAAAAAAGTCACCCATGGAAAACCCCGCTATGCAGATGCTTTGGTAAACCCCAGATTTGGGGAGGGGGGGCGCGGATTTCTGTGCAAGGATTCCCCCTGTTGTATGCAGTGAACAGCTGGCTGTATATTATTACACACTGGGGATTCAGCCTCTCTGCTGGAATCGCAACCTTAAAGCTTCTCCACTTTCCTCCAAACACAGAGAGAGACGGAGGCTGAGATTCTGGAGAAAAAAAAACCCAACAGGTTCTGAAGTGTGACCCAGACATGCGCCGAGACACGTCTGTGGTTATGTGACCGCACGCAACACCTCGTCACAAAAGACATGCGATCCATGAAAGACACGAGCGCCTGTCGCTACACTGTATCTACCCAGCGGTCAACGAATCCCATTATCCTGCAACCAGGGGACCGCGTCTGCTGGATGTGGATCGCTGCCAGCCTACGAGGGGTTAATTCCGCAGGCGGATCGCCGAGGCGTTGAGAGCTAAACACGGCATTTAACGATATATTTAGCACCTGCAACTTTGAGGTTCCTCTGGCGGAGCGAGCAGCTTTGTGCCATTGACGAGTCCGGTTCACCCCCTCGCCCCTCACCTCCTCCTGTCTGTATCATTATCCCACAGTAGATTAGGACGGATTCGGCACTTACTTGGTGCGGCGGGTGCTGTCCGTCCGGCGCTTTGCTATATCAGACCTGTAAAGCTCGTGTTCTTGCAACTGTGTCATGAAGACGGACTAGGAGATTGTACGTAGCTGTTACCATGGAAACAAACACAGCGAGAGTAGAGTGCCAGCCTATGTTAATTCCATCACCCATGAACCCCAAGGGAACACCAACATCCATCTCTATCTCGCGCTTCACAAATAAGTCGCCTTATCAATGGGCAGGAGACGTGGGTGCGGGCCTGGGGGGCAGATGACCCTGGAGGCCCCCCCCCCTCCGCTTCTTAGGAAGGGCACGGGGGCCACGCACTGAGGGGGTGGAAGGACTGTGACATTGTAACATCGGGAAGGTGTTTTACAGGTACCGGCTCCACTATCTCGTTTAGATTGTAAGCTCTTGTGAACAGGATTTTATCTCTTTATAGATGATGGAAATATTAACAATTCTGGGTACAAACACGTCCAGTGACCCACAAAGCTGGAAACAGGCGACACGCAGATCTCTCCATATCTTTATTATAGAAGGATTTAGTCAATTGTTCGGTCAATAAGAAAACTTTATATTTGGGAAGCAGAGAAGTCAGATCACGAGGAAGTGACCAAAAAAAAAGTATAATGTGAGAGGAGGACGAGACGATGGCTGCAGGTCACACGGAAACCTGAGAGAACCAAGAGCCCACCGGAGGAAGAGAACAGAAATATCAGATCACCGGGCTACAAATACTACACGGAGGAAGATATCACATGATAGGATTAGATACTCAGCTCAGCAGACAGTATCACACATGATAGGATTAGATACTCAGCTCAGCAGACAGTATCACACATGATAGGATTAGATACAGTGGTCAGCAGACAGTATCACACATGATAGGATTAGATACTCAGCTCAGCAGACAGTATCACACATGATAGGATTAGATACACAGCTCAGCAGACAGTATCACACATGATAGGATTAGATACAGTGGCTCAGCAGACAGTATCACGCATGATAGGATTAGATACATGGCTCAGCAGACAGTATCACACATGATAGGATTAGATACACGGCTCAGCAGACAGTATCACACATGATAGGATTAGATACACGGCTCAGCAGACAGTATCACACATGATAGGATTAGATACACAGCTCAGCAGACAGTATCACACATGATAGGATTAGATATACAGCTCAGCAGACAGTATCACACATGATAGGATTAGATACACAGCTCAGCAGACAGTATCACACATGATCGGATTAGATACACAGACCAGCAGACAGTATCACACATGATAGGATTAGATACACAGATCAGCAGACAGTATCACACATGATAGGATTAGATACAGTGGCTCAGCAGATAGTATCACACATGATAGGATTAGATACACAGCTCAGCAGACAGTATCACACATGATAGGATTAGATACACAGCTCAGCAAACAGTATCACACATGATAGGATTAGATACACAGATCAGCAGACTGTACCACACATGATAGGATTAGATACACAGCTCAGCACAGTATCACACATGATAGGATTATATACATAGCTCAGCAGACAGTATCACACATGATAGGATTAGATACACAGCTCAGCAGACAGTATCACACATGATAGGATTAGATACACAGCTCAGCAGATGGTATCACACATGATAGGATTAGATACACAGCTCAGCAGACAGTATCACACATGATAGGATTAGATACACAGCTCAGCAGACAGTATCACACATGATAGGATTAGATACAGTGGCTCTTCAGACAGTATCACACATGATAGGATTAGATACACAGGATCAGTAGACAGTATCACACATGATAGGATTAGATACACAGCTCAGCAGACAGTATCACAAATGATAGGATTAGATACAGCGGCTCAGCAGACACTATCACACATGATAGGATTAGATACACAGCTCAGCAGACAGTATCACACATGATAGGATTAGATACACAGCTCAGCAGAAGGTATCACACATGATAGGATTAGATACATAGGATCAGTAGCGCCCCTGGAAATGATTCTGTTTGGATAGGGAGTGTCACCATCTTGTCTTATGCATTGATAATAATGTTACAGATAATAGTGACATCGTGAAGAACACAGGACAGTAAACCTGTGATGTCAGTAAATCATTGTGACATTCTCCGCACTCCTAGAAATCCTGATTCAGCGGACACATCCGTGATCTACAGACAAGTGACTTATTGAGCCACGTTCCTTCTCCGGCACAGAACACACCGTCATTGGATTCTCTCAGTAACGGTTTATCTAAAAATACTAATTCATAAATTATTCACATTGCTGAAAAAACCCGGAGTAATTATTTGGAAATTTATTTCATTTATATGCGCTCCTGTTTCAAAGAAATTAAATGTTAAACCTCATAGAGAGTCACAAGTTTACTTACAGACAGGGCCGCCATGTAGACGCCATAAATCGCGGGCCTCTCGCACGTGGATCTTATTGTACCGCAAATATAATGACATTGTCTGAGCGACGACCTGCAACATGTGAGCAAATACCAACCCGAATCTAAGAACATCCACGTGACGTTTATACAACACGGACCTGGCATTGGGGCGCAAGAGATGCTACGGGAAACGGAAGTCAGGTGACTATTTATGCAGAAGGGTCTGAAGCTTTAAAAGGGTGTGTATTATATATATATCACACACACACACACACTTTCGCAGTCTTGTTTTTATTGTTCCAATGCATATAACATGAATACAATTTGAAAATAGTTGTGATTATAAATCTACCGTTTTGTGTTTACAGCTCCTATACAGTCTCCATGGTTACAGACTACAAACAAACCCTGTGTAGTCTTATCTCATATCTATCTATCTATCTATCTATCTATCTATCTATCTATCTATCTATCTATCTATCTATCTATCTATCTATCTCATATCTATCTATCTATCTCATATCTATCTATCTATCTATCTATCTATCTATCTATCTATCTATCTATCTATCTATCTATCTATCTATCTATCTATCTCATATCTATCTATCTCATATCTATCTATCTCATATCTATCTATCTATCTATCTATCTATCTATCTATCTATCTATCTATCTATCTATCTCATATCTATCTATCTATCTCATATCTATCTATCTATCTATCTATCTATCTATCTATCTATCTATCTATCTATCTATCTATCTATCTATCTATCTATCTATCTCATATCTATCTCTCTATCTATCTCATATCTATCTATCTATCTCATATCTATCTATCTATCTATCTATCTATCTATCTATCTATCTATCTATCTCATATCTATCTATCTATCTATCTCATATCTATCTATCTATCTATCTCATATCTATCTATCTCATATCTATCTATCTATCTATCTATCTATCTATCTATCTATCTATCTATCTATCTATCTATCTATCTATCTATCTATCTAATATCTATCTATCTAATATCTATCTATCTATCTATCTATCTATCTATCTATCTATCTATCTATCTATCTATCTCATATCTATCTATCTATCTATCTATCTATCTATCTATCTATCTATCTATCTCTCTATCTATCTCATATCTATCTATCTATCTATCTATCTATCTCATATCTATCTATCTATCTCATATCTATCTATCTATCTATCTATCTATCTATCTATCTATCTATCTCATATCTATCTATCTATCTATCTATCTATCTATCTATCTATCTATCTATCTATCTATCTATCTATCTATCTATCTATCTATCTATCTCATATCTATCTCTCTATCTATCTATCTCATATCTATCTATCTATCTATCTATCTATCTATCTATCTATCTATCTATCTATCTATCTATCTCTCTATCTATCTCATATCTATCTATCTATCTATCTATCTATCTATCTATCTATCTATCTATCTATCTATCTATCTATCTATCTATCTATCTATCTATCTCATATCTATCTCATATCTATCTATCTATCTATCTATCTATCTATCTATCTATCTATCTATCTATCTATCTATCTCTCTATCTATCTCATATCTATCTATCTATCTATCTATCTATCTATCTCATATCTATCTATCTCATATCTATCTATCTATCTATCTATCTATCTATCTACCCGACTGAACCCCGGAACGGAAAGTGAACGGTGATGTGAGCAGGCTCTTAGTTCACATCTCGTTTTTACTGGCCGTCTGACACGCACATTTTGACATGAAAAAGCAGCGTCACGACGGACGTCCCCACAGTGTAGTTTGTGCAGACGTTTTGTGAGCTTCCATTTTATCCTCCCCCCCCCCAAGTACTTTTCCGAAACATATGCCACGCGTATACGTTTTTATGTGTATTGAAGTCAACGGTGACGTATGCAATCTTAAAACCTACGTTTTCATACGTAAAACGTATATGTTTTAGTCACCATATATGGGAAATTACCCAGATTAATAGATAAAACACTGCCACCCCCCGCCACAGCTTTGAGCTACACCTGTACGTATGGATTTTAGATTGTGAGCCCCATTGGTAACCGGAACGGACGTGAGGGATACAGTCTACGTGCAGCGCGGTTAATGCTGTATATATAATAAGCGATCAAGCAAAACAATCCAATAAAAAAATGTAGTAAAAATGGCAAGAACCTGGCAGGAGGAGCAGGTAAACATGTTGGCACAGACCCACTCCGGCTGCCAGCTGCTGTTATGTGGTCAGATCCAGGGGTGCAGACTGATCTCCTGCAGATTTCGGATGCCACCAGCAGATGTTCCGTCTCCACATCAAAGATTAAATGTCTATTTTTAAAGGCTCGGTTTCCAGGCTCGTCATCTCCTATGGCATCAATATGATATGTTAATTCAAACCATTGCTGCCACCAGGCTGAACAGGTGACGAGAACATGAAGACGCGCCGGCTCCTCGCACGGGTCGTGGAAGGAGCGCGCACATGGCGGATGCTGCGTGGATTCGGATTTCCATTTTTCTTCCATTTACGTGGAGCGCAGTGTGAAGAGAGTAAAGGACAGCTGTTCATCTGACGGGCGGCCTCCTACCACACTGGCACATTAGTTCTGCTACACGAGCCAAGCCGCGGCCTCAAAACTAATACGGAGATAACAACGAACAGTATGGGGGGGGGGGGGTCGTCTCACTTACACTTCATTAAACCTGCAAAATAAACCAGAAGGATGAACGCAAAATTAACTTTCCCGCGCTCACGCCGTCCTTCATTGCAGAATTGTCTTGTCTACAAAGATTAGAGATTACATTTACAGCTCTTCCCGGCTCCCTGCAGCATTGTTACTGCCGACAGTCGCAAACAAAATCATCTTCCCATCTGCATGCTGGGAGATTTCAGCTCTGAAGCTGCAGAATATCCCAGCTCTGGAGTGTAATATCATGTATGTACGCAGTGACCTCTGTTTATGTGGAGTCTTTCTATATGTGACCTGTAACATGGTGATCAAAGGTGACACATAAGTAACAATTTTACAAGCGTAGGGTCCGTTCACACGTTGTGGTTGAGGTGCGGTTAAAACCGCATTGAAAAAAACGCATCCAAAAACTGCACGTGTTATAACCCCGATTTGGTGCATTTTTCGAAGTGGTATCGTTTTTACCAGATAAAAAACGCATCAAATCGAATTTGATTTTTGGATGCGTTTTTTCCATGCGGTTCTAATCGCAACGTGTGACTGGACCCTTAACAATGTTATCTTTATGGTACTTAAAACTGTTAGAAAACCAGGAACATTTATCATTCGTGCTTTCAAACTTCTCTCGGCAGCTGGTGGTAAACGGTACGCAGCACACACGCGGGGCAATGCAAGGAATGGATTTCCATTGGGGAAAAAAAAGAGAATCAAAAAAATCGGGATGTCCAGTCTATGTAAACAATGGGGCTCCGCAGATCTCTATTGTTGGCACTGGTCTTCTCTGCACCACGGATGACCACGAGGGATCCTACAGGAGGGGCATCTCCTAAATCAATGATACCCCACATACAGTTATGTCAATATGGACAATCAATCTCTGGAACTTTATTGCTGGAGTCCTGCGGCACACAAGAGGTTAAGTGTTCGTAATAAAGGTCCCAGCGACGCATCTCTGTGTCACTTAATCAGCCTGATTAGTGTCGTGTTTGCGGAGCCTCCCGTGTATTTGAACATGGTTGATGGTCATAATAATTCTCTGCATTTAATATATGATAGCGACGGCCGCGGCCCCGGCGTAGATAGCGGCCTGCGCTCATTAATACGGGAGACGGAGGGAAAACACGGAGAAGCCGTCAGTCAGGAGATGTTTCCAGCTCATCGGAGCTTCTTTTATGGCTAATGGTCCTTTATGGCCTTTGTTATCACTCATAGAATAAGGTGATTGAAGAGGCCGACGCCACAATCTATGGACGGTCCGGACGATATCAGCCGGTGTAATAATTAGGATTAGCAGCTTCAGGTGAGACGTCATACTAGTCAAATATGAAGCAGAGCCGAACCGGACACTACACCTGTAATCTTTCTTCTCTTCTGCTGCTCAGTTGTATTCAATCTATTGCTTCCTATTATCAGCCATTTCAGGCTAGGGTGGTCTACTGTCAGACAAGTGAATATAATCTATTGTTCCCTGTTATCAGCCATTTAAGGCTGGGGAGAGGCTGACTATAGGGTTAATCAATGGGATGAGGGACAGGAAGTGTAGAAACCTCCCAGCCCCCCATGAACACGGAATTGCGGACCCATTCATTTCTATGGGCCCATGCACACGACTGTGGTTTCCACGGTCCGTGAATTGGCCGGGAGCCCGGACCGCAAAAAGATAGGGTATGTCATTATATGGGCCGCATATGCGGTCCGGGCTCATTGAAATCCATGTGTGCACCGTCCGTGATTTGCGGATGATACTCCGCGGCCGTCGCTGCTACAATCACTGGTTGTGCACACGGCTACGGTCGTCTGCATGAGGTCTAAGGGTCCCACATAGCGGCGTCTGCATGAGGCCAAAACCCAACTCACTTGCAGCAGACAGGGGCCGCACAATTTTACCGGGTTTTACTGGTAAAATTGTGTGGTCATTGGCCCCCATGTGTGGTTGTGGTTTCAGCTGCCGCTGTGTGGGATGTACTGCAGACAAAAGGGCATCAGTTGCCCGCGATGAGGGTTCAGAGCTTTTCTTCTGTTGCATTCTAGGGATTCGTTAACCTGCACTATAAGGCATCATGTACACAACCGTAGTTTTGTGCGCGACCATGATTTGCGGCTCGGACGGCCGCGGAGTGTTACCCGCAAGCCGCCCGCAAATCCCGGGCCGTGCACATGGCTGCGCACATTTATTTCTATGAGCCTGGACCACAAAACATGGCTGGAATAAGACATGTCGTCCTTTTTGCGGTCCAGGCTCCTGGAAACCACGGTCATGTGCATGGGCCCATTGAAATGAATGGGGGTGCAATTAAGCTGCAGATTTTTGGGTGAACTGCGGACGCAAAAATACGTTCATGTGCATGGGGTCTAAGGGAACGTTCACATGAACATGTTTTTTTTTTAAAGTTTTTTGCAAAATTCACTAAATTTTCCTAAAAAAAAAGACATGCAACAAAACGACATCTAAACTTGCAGGTGGAATCTGCCCGTAGGGGGATAAAATACAAATGGAGGACGACGTCACGCACACGTGGAAACGATAGGATGATCGCGGTTAACAATATTCAGCTGAAACCTTGGCCTTGGTCCCGGTGAAGGAATTAACCTGGATTTGCGGATATAAAGCAGATATAGCAAATCCATCGTATTCTCTAATAAGAAGTTCCTAATCACGCACAGATCCCCAATGTTTAAATCGTACTGGGTAGATATCGAATATTTCCTCCACAATAAATCCTGCTAAATGCACTGATTATGGTGGAGCCGTCACCGTGTGAACCAGCGGCACAACATTTATATAAAATCCCCTGCAGCTCTGACCGGGATCGTTCACACTGGACTCGTACAGAACCGTAATATGGCACCCACAGCAGTTCATTCCTACTGTGCCCCCACATGCCAATCATGGCCTGTCCCATTGGATGCCGTGTTACAGGGATACGAGGAGGCGTTGCGTCTAGGGGAGAAAGTCTGTAATGCGGTGCAATATGGAGGCGTCATGAAGAGGCGCACTGACTGCCTATGGTTCCATAGTACCGCGATTCTACTGCATCGTGTGAATATGTCCTTAAGCTCCATTCAGACGATGAAGTTGAGGTGCGGTCAAAACCACATAAAAAAAAAAAAAAAGGAATCCGAAAACGGCATTCGTTTTTTGCAGCGATTTGGTGTGTTTTAAGATGCGGCTGCAGTTAAAAAAAATGTAACCACATCGAAGAACGCACCAATCGTGGTAAAAATGCCTGCGATTTTCTAAGCCGTTTTTCAATCTGGTTCTGACTGCACAAAAGCCGAAAACTCTAAATAGACCCTTATCGGCCAGGAGTCTGACACAAATGATCCAACACTTATGATACACAGAGACCATATAGGAGAACGATACTGAGCTCATAATTATGACATCATTCTATGAAACTATTCTGAGTGACATCATGAACGATGACATCATAGTTGCCAGAGCGGACATTATTACTGTGACCTAAACCTGTCCAAACACTTAAAATAGTTATCGGCCGAACACATATTAGGACGACAGCTATTCCCCCTGACCCTGCATACACAGGTACACCCGGCCAAGCATACACAGGTACACCCGGCCAAGCATACATGTGTGCACAATAGGGAGAAGGGAATAAGCTGCAAGACTCTTAGGGTATGTTCACACGAGGGCGTCCGTAACGGCTGAAATTACGGGGATGTTTTCAGGAGAAAACATCCCCGTAATTTCAGCCGTACGGCATGTGCAGGCGCTTGAACGCCGCGTCCATTACGGACGTAACTGGAGCTGTTATTCATTGGAGTCAATGAATAACGGCTCCAATTACGCCCCAAGAAGTGACAGGTCACTTCTTTGACGCGGGCGTCTATTTACGCGCCGTCATTTGACAGCGGCGCGTAAATATACGCCTCGTGTGAACAGACAAACGTCAGCCCATTGCTTTCAATGGGCAGATGTTTGTCAACGCTATCGAGGCGCATTTTTCGGACGTAATTCGGGGCAAAAACGACTGAATTACGTCCGTAAATAGGCCGTGTGAACATACCCTTATCTAACGCTGGAACAAAGGATCGGGCTTGTTGGGGCAGGTTCACACGTGGCGGAATTGCAGTGGAATTCTCCTGCGGCCGTTTTTTACATTTGTTTCAATACATTTTTAGACAAGTTAGTTCAGACGTTGCGGAAAACTCCGCTGCGGACCATAGGCTGCGGTGCAGAATTTTCCCTCCGCAGCAGCAGCTCATGACGTTGCGGAGAAGAAGTGGAATTTCACTGCGGATTTCACCCTTTGCAATGCAAAAACTGAAATCTGTGGAGCGTCCGCTGTGAAATCTGCAACGTCTGAATTACCTGTCAAATATGCAAATGTTGCTGCAGATTCGTTGCGTAATTGCCCCAAATCTGCCCCAAATCTGCAGCGGAAAAACTCTGCCACGTCTGAACATGCCCTTGAGATCCGACACGGTCCATCTTTCTTTCCCCCAACATCTACTGTTGGAGAAGAGTCGGAACACCCCCGTACACATCAGATAGTTGGCCGGTCCTGACTAAATCGGCGGGTTCAGCCTTCTGTCATCTGATGTGTTTGGGCACCTTACGGGTATGTTCACATGGCCTATTTTCGGCCGTTTTTCGGGCCGTAAACGGACAAAAAATCGGAAGCAGGATGCCTCCAAACATCTGCCCATTGATTTCAATGGGAAAAACGGCGTTCTGTTCCGATGGGCCGTTTTTTACGTCGCGGTTTTGAAAAACGGCCGCGTAAAAAAACGACTGCGAAAAAGAAGTGCATGTCACTTCTTGGGACGTTTTTGGAGCCGTTTTTCTTTGACTCTATAGAAAACAGCTACAAAAACGGCCATAAAAAACGCTGTGAAAAACAGTGCGAAAATCGCGAGTGGCTTAAAAAACGTCTGAAAATCAGAAGCGGTTTTCCCTTGAAAACAGCTCCGTATTTTCAGATGTTTTTGAGTTTGCGTGTGAACGTACCCTTAGAGTATGTTCACACGCAGTGTTTTCAGATGTAAATCGGGCGTTTTACACCTCTAATTACGCCTGAGAAAACGCCCCTAATACGCCTACAAACACCTGCCCAGTGCTTGCAATGGGATTTACGATGTTCTGCTCCCACGAGCCTTAATTTTACACATCGCTGTCAAAATACGGTGCGTAAAAAGACGCCCGCGAAAAAGAAGTGCATGTCACTTCTTGGGACCTTTTTGGGAGGCGTTTTTCATTGACTCTTTTGAAAAATAGCTCCAATAACGTCCATAAAATACGCTGCGAAAAACGCGAGTAGTTACAAAAACGTCTGAAAATCAGGAGCTGTTTACACCTGACAACAGCTCCGTATTTTCAGACGTTTTTGGTCACTGCTGAGCAGCCATCACATAGCTTGACATTATTATAACCTGATAATTTGAATGTATGACGTAATTATAGACTAACATTAGTTCTATGACATCACTCTCAGCAGATATCACTTTGAGGTGACATCATTTTCGGCTGATGTCATAAGGGCAGCCTACTGGACAGATATGAATACCCCTGTGTAGCGCTCTAATATAAGCATGTGTAACGGCAGTGTTACAAAATTTCAGTTTCTCCCCCTGGGGAACAGATCTGAGAATATACGGGGGACACAATGTATCATAAATAAACGTCCTCTGGATTGTTCGGTTTTCTGTGCTCTGACACCATCAGGGAATTTCTAATTTGCAAATGACCTCTACAAGATGATCTCCTCAGACAGAGCCGTGCACAGCCGGGCGGCCACTCATTTCCATCATTTCTGCACCATTCACTGGAGAGAGGAAAGAGTCTCTCCTGAGGATTCATATCTGCACTCCAGTCCCAATCCATCATCTTCAGAGGCTTTCACAGCCGCTCACAATAGAGGCAGCAATAATATGCAGGTATCCCGAGGAATCCAGCGACCAGCGGAAGCCGCGAGGTATCAGTGCGCCATCTGTCCGGTTACGTCATCTCCAACACAGGAAAATGCATCGTATAATCCCACAAAATGTATCACTGTAATTAACAAACCGCATCATAATCTATAGCCGCACCAGCAATGGAAGTCATTTTCATGGTCAGGGTGCAGCTAGAAGTATCTAAGCCGGGCATGTGAGATACCCCATCATAGAATTACATTCTTCTTCAGGTAATGTTCCTGGATTACATTATAAAACAACCTCCAATGAGCGTGTGCAGTTGAGCCGCTGCATCTGAAGTTAAACGAGCGCCAGTTGACGATACGGAACACGGATTGGCGCTCGTTTAGCTTCATTTACATTGAGCAATCATCGTACAGTTTGCACCATTGTCGGCAGCAGATTCCGGTTTACACAGGGAGATCTTCTGCGGATAACAATAACTTTTAGGGTACGTTCACACGGCTTAATTTCGGCTGTTTTTCGGGCAGTAAAGTCGGAAGCAGAACGCCTCAAAACATCTGCCCATTGATTTCAGTGGGAAAAAAGTTGTTCTGTTCTGATTGGCAGCGTTTTTACGCGGCTGTTTTGAATAACGGCCGCGTAAAAAACGGCTGACGAAAAAGAAGTGCATGTGTGATACTGTCTGCTGATCCGCTGTATCTAATCCTATCATGTGTGATACTGTCTGCTGATCCGCTGTATCTAATCCTATCATGTGTGATACTGTCTGCTGATCCGCTGTATCTAATCCTATCATGTGTGATACTGTCTGCTGATCCACTGTATCCAATCCTATCATGTGTGATACTGTCTACTGATCCGCTGTATCTAATCCTATCATGTGTGATACTGTCTGCTGAGCTGGGTATCTAATCCTATCATGTGTGATACTGTCTGCTGATCCGCTGTATCTAATCCGATCATGTGTGATACTGTCTGCTGATCCGCTGTTTCTAATCCTATCATGTGTGATACTGTCTGCTGATCCGCTGTATCTAATCCTATCATGTGTGATACTGTCTGCTGATCCGCTGTATCTAATCCGATCATGTGTGATACTGTCTGCTGATCCGCTGTATCTAATCCTATCATGTGTGATACTGTCTGCTGAGCTGTGTATCTAATCCTATCATGTGTGATACTGTCTGCTGATCCGCTGTATCTAATCCGATCATGTGTGATACTGTCTGCTGATCCGCTGTATCTAATCCTATCATGTGTGATACTGTCTGCTGATCCGCTGTATCTAATCCTATCATGTGTGATACTGTCTGCTGATCCGCTGTATCTAATCCTATCATGTGTGATACTGTCTGCTAAACTGCTGTATCTAATCCTATCATGTGTGATACGGTCTTCTGAGCCATTGTATACATAACTTCTATTTGTGATACTATATCTAAGCCTGATGCTGTATGCCGAGGTGGCGTATCTAATCCTTTCACGCGTCATACTGAGCGCTAAGCTGATGTATCTAAGCTGTGCTGGTAGAACATCAGTCTTTCCCTGATATTTGGCACCTGAGATGAATGTGTTACTGGAGAACCTGCTCTTATCCACAAGGCAATAGACGGTTGTGCCGCAGCACAGGAGGAGCTGGCGAGGTAATATTACCGGCGATCCGTGATATGGAACTTATCAATCCTGTTGTGGCGGCTTATAAAATAACAAAGTAGAAAAGGAGACTTGAGTGATTGGCGGGTAAACAGTCGGCGAGGAGCAGCCTTGAATGTGCGGCCGGCGCTCGCTGCACTAGGAAATAATGAGTTTAACAGACAGATGATAAAGCAGCAGTCACTACATAAGAGCCGCAGAGATGAATGGTCGACAGACACAGATCACCAGGAATTGCTGCGTGTGACCTCCTTACACTGTCAATTATCAGCCTTTGTATTACATTACCCCACCGGCTATTACTGCAACCTCCGGTGCGCCGCACAATATTACAGTCAGATCCATGCACGCCGCGTAAGAATGAGCCGCCGCCTGCTCCGCCATGATCCATCATGAAGTCTGGAACATTCGCCTCATATCTGCCCCCATTAAAGGGGTCGTTTTGTAAAGTGCCCTACTGGGGAAATCGGAGGATAAACCTGGACTCCCAATTGGGTCCCCTCCATAAGTCAAAGCGAAAAGTTGCTGCAAAGAGCGGTTCCCATTCTGGTGGATCCCAATGACCAGCCTGATCAGGAGAAGATCAAACCCTGTAAGAAAACCTGCTGTGGCCCCGCGTGGGGTCATTAATGAGAACATCAACGTATTTATAAGCATGTCCTATACAGTTTCCAACCAATTCAACGGGTTTATTGGCCACCTACACAAATAACCAATATTGGGCGACAACTACTAATGGCCACCATGACAGTGTGCCCATAGGGGTTACAGAGGGACATCTGCATCAGATTATATTCACCTCCGTGTCCTGCTCTGTTTATGTGCCAGGTACGGACATACCATACATGAAACAGAAGGCTCATCATGAACAGAGCTATGGGACGACTCCAGGAGACAAAGGAGCATTTGAAATCGTGCTGAAGTGAATAGCATGGTGGACGAATGGATAAAAAACAGAATGTATACGACAACATAACGCATTTTGAGGGCTCTTTTACACCTTGTAATTACAGTTAATTGCAGCGGCCAACCCCATCCTTGATAAAAGCTCCATCACTGTATCGCTCCAGTTCTGGGGGTAAAAATTTATTTCGGAGAACGCCGATAGCGCGCACATCGGTCCCTGCGTGCTCACACCCTTTCAGAGCTGGAAATAAATATTACAGGTAGTGTAAAAAAGACGTAGTAATGTAATCTGCTATTAGCAGCAAAGTCACTACAAACCCCCCCAGTTACAGCAAATCCTTCCAGCAGCGGTGAAGGGAAATCTATTTGTCCTTGCCGGGGTTGCCAGGCAACAGACAAGCTTCCCCTAACAACCGGAGTTTATAGGCTCCATCGTGAAGGCAGGAAACCGGACTTGTGTATAGAATCCGGGCGCAGCGACATCCTCCGCACAATGGCGCTGTGTCACATGAGATTTCTCTATAGATACATTGTATCTGTCACCATTATATTTCCTGTACACATTTGTCCTGTGTAGCAAACATAGCTTCATTATGTTCATCATTTATGTTCATCATTTATGGTCATCTTCTGATCTCAAGCACTTTCTGGCACTACTTGGTGCACATTACATTGGTAACTAGTTGTAATTATTATTGATGGTATATACGTATTTTGTAATTACCACAGCTATCGGCATCTGCTTTTTACCTCTCTGCGATTTGTGCTGTTGTCATCTGATGTACCTTGATTATATCCGTGCTGTTTTCCATTAGACACGGCTCTTTATATGATTACATGCATTTACTCCTATTTTGCTATTACACAATACGTGGACACAATATCCATACCTGGCATGTTTGACTGATCAGACGTCCTTTTTTACTGTGTGACTCATCCCCTATTTCCATTTTTATCTGTCTCATGTTTTTATTCCAATAAAGAATCATTTGTATTTTTCTCTACATTTGTGCTGTAGTCGATCATATTTTCTTGGGTTGGTTTCCTGTCAATGAAAGCAAATGACGATTCTTCTGCTTCTGTGCCGAGGAAGAAATTCCTATAATCCACCTAAAAGGCGCTCGGACTCTGATCTTGAACTATTCTTTTCCGGGTCCAAAACACTAATTTTCTGATGAGGGATACAGGTTTGTGGAACGCACCATCCAGAATTCTGACCCTCCTCCAAGGAGGCAATGGACAGATCAGAAGTCTCATACCTCAACACAGAGTTCCTTAAAATAAATGAGTAGTGAGCGTGCTTCATCCCCGTGATGTACTGATCAATAACCCGAATAATACGTACACCGCAGTCACACAACACGAGCAGCCGCACAACCCCTGAGAGCGTCACACGGAGGTCAACGGTCAAAAATCATCTCCGTCTTAAAAATGGAGACAAGAAATTAATCAATTAGACCCAAATAATTTAGGAAAGAAATTTGTACAATGACTAAACGAGCCAATAATAATTACATTCGTTTTTAAGTAAATAAATTTAAAAAAAAAGCATATTATAACGCTGTGATAAATACATTATATTATCTGAATGTTATGGAAAATTCGCTGTACTGTAATAAATCACACGAATAACACAGCCTATCCATTCACTAGAGAGCAGCGGTGACATCACTGAGAATGCAGCCTATCCATTCACTAGAGAGCAGCGGTGACATCACTGAGAATGCAGCCTATCCATTCACTAGAGAGCAGCGGTGACATCACTGAGAATGCAGCCTATCCATTCACTAGAGAGCAGCGGTGACATCACTGAGAATGCAGCCTATCCATTCACTAGAGAGCAGCGGTGACATCACTGAGAATGCAGCCTATCCATTCACTAGAGAGCAGCGGTGACATCACTGAGAATGAAGCCAATCCATTCACTAGAGAGCGGCAGTGACATCACTGAGAATGTAGCCTATCCATTCACTAGAGAGCGGCAGTGACATCACTGAGAATGTAGCCTATCCATTCACTAGAGAGCGGCAGTGACATCACTGAGAATGTAGCCTATCCATTCACTAGAGAGCAGCGGTGACATCACTGAGAATGCAGCCTATCCATTCACTAGAGAGCAGCGGTGATATCACTGAGAATGCAGCCTATCGATTCACTAGAGAGCAGCGGTGACATCACTGAGAATGCAGCCTATCCATTCACTAGAGAGCAGCGGTGACATCACTGAGAATGCAGCCTATCCATTCACTAGAGAGCAGCAGTGACATCACTGAGAATGAAGCCTATCCATTCACTAGAGAGCAGCGGTGACATCACTGAGAATGTAGCCTATCCATTCACTAGAGAGCAGCGGTGACATCACTGAGAATGCAGCCTATCCATTCACTAGAGAGCAGCAGTGACATCACTGAGAATGAAGCCTATCCATTCACTAGAGAGCAGCAGTGACATCACTGAGAATGAAGCCTATCCATTCACTAGAGAGCGGCAGTGACATCACTGAGAATGTAGCCTATCCATTCACTAGAGAGCAGCGGTGATATCACTGAGAATGCAGCCTATCGATTCACTAGAGAGCAGCGGTGACATCACTGAGAATGCAGCCTATCCATTCACTAGAGAGCAGCGGTGACATCACTGGGAATGCAGCCTATCCATTCACTAGAGAGCAGCAGTGACATCACTGAGAATGAAGCCTATCCATTCACTAGAAAGCGGCAGTGACATCACTGAGAATGTAGCCTATCCATTCACTAGAGAGCAGCGGTGACATCACTGAGAATGCAGACTATCCATTCACTAGAGATCAGCGGTGACATCACTGAGAATGCAGCCTATCCATTCACTAGAGAGCAGCGGTGACATCACTGAGAATGAAGCCTATTCATTCACTAGAGAGCAGCGGTGACATCACTGATAATGCAGCCTATCCATTCACTAGAGAGCAGCGGTGACATCACTGAGAATGCAGCCTATCCATTCAGTAAAAAACAGCGGTGACATCGGTGAAGATGAATGTCCTAGAAATAGACTTGTAGTTAGTTGTTTGATATGTAAATTGTACAATATATATTTTTTTTAAATGGAACCATGTACAGATATTGGTGCAGTATTGCAGATGTCTGATCTGGTATCTGGAAGCCGAGGAGTTAATCGTCACTTTGACACAATAAAGAGCTGTGTGACTATTTCTTTGTCACACTACACAATTGGCAATGAACGCGCTTAATCAGCTCCCCTATTAATTCCACAATGCCAGCGCTGCAGAACCTGGATGAAGAGCTGAAGTCGTCTGCCCGGGGAGGATCGCTCCACCTCTCTTGTACGACCGTTTCATACAGGTTTAATACGCTACAAACGTGGCCAACCGATTATACTTTAAACCACTCCAACTGCGCGGCCACCATGTTACCCATAAATCTGCTGTGCGGCAGATTAGGGAACAACTTTGATGCTGCAAACAGAACTTTAGTCCGGATAATGAAGGCAGCAGCGTCCAATGCGATAAAATAACACGGAAATATTCACAAAGTCCTTCCACAAACTGGAGAGAACTGATATATCCAATCCTATCATGTGTGATACTGTCTGCTGAGCCGCTGTATCTAATCCTATCATGTGTGATACTGTGTGCTGAGCTTTGTATCTAATCCTATCATGTGTGATACTGTCTGCTGAGCCGCTGTATCTAATCCTATCATGTGTGATACTGTCTGCTGAGCCGCTGTATCTAATCCTATCATGTGTGATACTGTCTGCTGAGCCGTGTATCTAATCCTATCATGTGTGATACTGTCTGCTGAGCCGTGTATCTAATCCTATCATGTGTGATACTGTCTGCTCAGCCACTGTATCTAATCCTATCATGTGTGATAGTGTCTGCTGAGCCGCTGTATCTAATCCTATCGTGTGTGATACTGTCTGCTGAGCTGCTGTATCTAATCCTATCATGTGTGATACTGTCTGCTCAGCCGCTGTATCTAATCCTATCATGTGCGATACTGTCTGCTGAGCCGCTGTATCTAATCCTATCATGTGTGATACTGTCTAAAGTCACTGTATCTAATCCTATCATGTGTGATACTGTCTGCTGAGCCACTGTATCTAATCCTATCATGTGTGATACTGTCTGCTGAGCCACTGCATCCAATCCTATCATGTGTGATACTGTCTGCTGATCCGCTGTATCTAATCCAATCATGTGTGATACTGTCTATAGTCGCTGTACCTAATCCTATCATGTGTGATAGTGTCTGCGGATCTGTGTATCTAATCCTATTATGTGTGATACAGTCTGCTGAGCTACTGTATCTAATCCTATCATGTGTGATACTGTCTGCTGAGCCACTGTATCTAATCCTATCATGTGTGATACTGTCTGCTGAGCCGCTGTATCTAATCCTATCATGTGTGGTACTGTCTGCTGAGCCACTGCATCCAATCCTATCATGTGTGATACTGTCTACTGAGCTGTGTATCTAAGTTTATGGTGCATGATACGGTCTGCTGAGCTGGTGTATCTAAGCTTATGGTGCACGATACTGTCTGCCGAGCTGGTGTATCTAAGCTTATGGTGCACGATACTGTCTGCTGAGCTGGTGTATCTAATCAGATACCATTACCTCCATACACAGTGTATTATTCACAACTCTGCTATTCATCCCATTGTGAGTGTTCTGGAGTGTGACCTCGGACCCGGTAATCGCGCAGGATTTGCTGGTGTTACCCACTTGATTAGCGCAGGTCGGGGCTTGTTTCTGGAGTCTCCGTCTTCACACAATGCTCGGAGATTTGTCTTTTTCCACGAGGTTTTGTCACCAGAGAACAAACAGCAAAGAAAGAAACAAAAGGCCCTTCCAGATTCATGTAAATAAAGCTCGATCTCTGCGTAATGAAAAGTGGAATTAACTTTCAATTCATCTTCATCTCAAGATCTCTGCTGTCAGTCAATAAGAGAATTCTTGTCCCGTACAGACACAGAGGAGGGTTTGTTACAATGTATCCAGCCTAGGCAATCCTCTAAATCCAATTCTCTTCTATCCTGATTTGCTACAATGTATCATCCTGGAGTGCAGACTATTTACCTCTCTGAGGATCAGACAGAGAGAGAGAGAAGAACAAAATGTATGAAACAAAGAGGAGAGTGGGAGTCAGGAGAGTGGGAGTCCTTGTCCTTCCTCTCACAATAAAGCACCAGTCAGGAAATCCTGACTGAGCGCAGAAATGACAGCCTGAGGTCTGCACCCTGAGAAGTAACCTGCAATCTGCAATGACTTCTCCACTGCAGCTCACAGAATACAACTCCCACCATTGTCACTGACTTGATGTCAAGGCATGTAGGAATACAAAACACAAGCTCCTCCATAATTCCACCCATGTATGTATGAGAATGGCGCACAGACTAGACTCCCACTATCCTCCGACTCTGGTGCTTATATGACAGGCATGTAGATGACAACTCTCACCATCCTCATTGATTCTACCATTGCATGTTTGAATACAGGATGCAGATGAAAACTCCCATCATCCGTTATTTCCCCCAGTACATGTCTTAATACCACATAGAGATAACAACCTCAACCATTCATGTATGAATCTTCCACACGGACAGCAACCCCCATTAGTCACCGGCAGAAATCAGCTCTCAATCCTCGCAGACGGTGAGGCCTGATTGACACGAGCGGTGACTACGTCCGTGTGAAGGGTCGGCGTGAAGAACAGAACGTGTCCTATTTTGTTCCGTTTTCACGGATCCCTCCATAGACTCAAGTCATGCGTAATGAAAAGAAGAATTAACTTTCTATTCATCTCCATCTCAAGATCTTTGCGTTCAGTCAATAAGAGAATTCTTGTCCTGTACAGACACAGATGAGGGTTTGTTACAATGTAACGTCTATCACGTCTGAGTTACCCCACACTCGTGTTTATCTAGCCTTAGGCCTCATGCACACAACAGCGCTGGTTTTTACCGTACGCAAATATGGATCCGTAGTTATTTGCAGGTCATCCCCATATCTGGCACGATGCCCTTAGTGCATCCGTATTTACGGATCCCCAAAAAAAGAAAGAGGAGGCTACAAATGAGGTCACTAACATGTCCCAACCCCTTGAAAAGGTCAAACGATCCCTCTCGCGCCATTAACTTGGGGAATCCACTGCCATCACATAGTAACGCTTCCGCAATTACGGACAGCCTAGTATGCACATCTGTAGCCACCACAATTTTTCATGTGCCCATGGACTTCTATGGGCGAGTCTGTGGCAAAATTGCGGACAGGAAAAGCACATGTTTATATTTGGCGGATAATCTCTAATATCCGCAAAATAATATCACATCCGTAATCATCCGGATAGGTGTCCGTGGCCTATAGAACAGCATCAGTCCGAGGATTATCCGTAATTACGAATAAAAAGTACGGTGGCGTGCATGAGGCCTTAGTCCAGATTCCACCACAGATCAGGAGACGATGGAAGGCTGCGGGGGGGGGGGATGAAGACGGTTACTTATTAGAGGGAGGGTAAGAACATCACTAATTCTGACTCCCTTTATATAAATGGCCCTTTGATTTTGCAAGAAGACAATATTGAGGTCCAGTCAAGGTCGGTTCCCGGATACCACAAAGCCCAGTAACATTCTTCTTATAGGACTGTGTGAAGTTATCACGACTGCGATGCACTTGGGTTTATTTCCATCGGTTATGTCTAATAATCACTGACGGAGACCCAGCCCTAATAAAAGCCCCGTCCTAGGAGTAATAATAATATAATGCACAAGGAGAGTCACAGTGGACACGAAACGGAAAGTCGTCCCAACCCACAGATTTCTGCGGGACCAGCGACTATCTATTCTGTATGGGGGGGTGTTACGACCTTCCCCGACAGCAGATCTCAGGTGAAGTATCAGACATGTTGGATTATATTTGTCCCCACAGAAAAAAAGCCGCTGCCAGAGGAGTCAAGCGGAGCGTATGTGTGTATATGTGTATGTGTGTATGTGTGTATATGTGTATGTGTGTATGTGTGTATGTGTGTATGTGTGTATGGGGGAGTTGGAAAGAATAACTGTTGGCTGAATTAGCGATGACTAACAGCTAAATGTAAGTCTATGGACAGTTTTACACCACAATATCACGTACTAAAAAAGACAATACTCTGCAGAGAGAAAAACGCCAGATGTACCCAAAGCAGCAAACAGGAATCTAGCAGTGGAGTAAGAATAAAAATACATGACATTATTTATCAAAAATCTAATGTTTGTACAGAGTGATTCTATCAGCAGAATAGGGAGTGCAGCTCTGGAGTATAATACAGGATAAGTAATGTATGTACACAGTGACTCCACCAGCAGAATAGTGAGTGCAGCTCTGGAGTATAATACAGGATGTAACTCAGGATCAGTACAGAATAAGTAATGTAATGTATGTACACAGTGACTCCACCAGCAGAATAGTGAGTGCAGTTCTGGAGTATAATACAGGATATAACTCAGGATCAGTACAGGAGAAGTAATGTATGTACACAGTGACTCCACCAGCAGAATAGGGAGTGCAGCTCTGGAGTATAATACAGGATGTAACTCAGGATCAGTACAGGATAAGTAATGTAATGTATGTACACGGTGACTCCACCAGCAGAATAGTGAGTGCAGCTCTGGAGTATAATACAGGATATAACTCAGGATGAGTACAGGATAAGTAATGTAATGTATGTACACAGTGACTCCACCAGCAGAATAGTGAGTGCAGCTCTGGAGTATAATACAGGATATAACCCAGGATCAGTACAGGATAAGTAATGTAATGCATGTACACAGTGACTCCACCAACAGAATAGTGAGTGCAGTTCTGGAGTATAATACAGGATATAACTCAGGATCAGTACAGGATAAGTAATGTAATGTATGTACACAGTGACTCCACCAGCAGAATAGTGAGTGCAGCTCTGGAGTATAATACAGGATGTAACTCAGGATCAGTACAGCATAATTAATGTATTGTATGTACACAGTGACTCCACCAGCAGAATAGTGAGTGCAGCTCTGGAGTACAATACAGGATGTTACTCAGGATCAGTACAGGATAAGTAATGTATGTACACAGTGACTCCACCAGCAGAACAGTGAGTGCAGCTCTGGAGTATAATACAGGATGTAACTCAGGATCAGTACAGGATAAGTAATGTAATGTATGTACACAGTGACTCCACCAGCAGAATAGTGAGTACAGCTCTGGAGTATAATACAGGATGTAACTCAGGATCAGTACAGGATAAGTAATGCAATGTATGTACACAGTGACTCCACTAGCAGAATAGTGAGTGCAGCTCTGGAGTACAATACAGGATGTAACTCAGGATCAGTACAGGATAAGTAATGTAATGTATGTACACAGTGACTCCACCAGCAGAATAGTGAGTGCAGCTCTGGAGTATAAAACAGGATATAACTCAGGATCAGTAATGTAATGTATGTACACAGTGACTCCACCAGCAGAATAGTGAGTGCAGCTCTGGAGTATAATACAGGATGTAACTCAGGATCAGTACAGGATATGTAATGTAATGTATGTACACAGTGACTCCACCAGCAGAATAGTGAGTGCAGCTCTGGAGTATAAAACAGGATATAACTCAGGATCAGTACAGGATAAGTAATGCAATGTATGTACACAGTGACTCCACCAGCAGAATAGTGAGTGTAGCTCTGGAGTATAATACAGGATGTAACTCAGGATCAGTACAGGATAAGTAATGCAATGTATGTACACAGTGACTCCACCAGCAGAATAGTGAGTGCAGCTCTGGAGTATAAAACAGGATATAACTCAGGATCAGTACAGGATCAGTAATGTAATATATGTACACAGTGACTCCACCAGCAGAATAGTGAGTGCAGCTCTGGAGTATAATACAGGATGTAACTCTGGATAAGTACAGGATCAGTAATGTAATGTATGTACACAGTGACTCCACCAGCAGAATAGTGAGTGCAGCTCTGGAGTATAATACAGGATGTAACTCAGGATCAGTACAGGATGTGTAATGTAATGTATGTACACAGTGACTCCACCAGCAGAATAGTGAGTGCAGCTCTGGAGTATAATACAGGATGTAACTCAGGATTAGTATAGGATAAGTAATGTAATGTATGTACAGTGACTCCACCAGCAGAATAGTGAGTGCAGCTCTGGAGTATAATACAGGATATAACTCAGGATCAGTACAGGATAAGTAATGTAATGTATGTACACAGTGACTCCACCAGCAGAATAGTGAGTGCAGCTCTGGAGTATAATACAGGATGTAACTCAGGATTAGTATAGGATAAGTAATGTAATGTATGTACAGTGACTCCACCAGCAGAATAGTGAGTGCAGCTCTGGAGTATAATACAGGATATAACTCAGGATCAGTACAGGATAAGTAATGTAATGTATGTACACAGTGACTCCACCAGCAGAATAGTGAGTGCAGCTCTGGAGTATAATACAGGATATAACTCAGGATCAGTACAGGATAAGTAATGTAATGTATGTACACAGTGACTCCACCAGCAGAATAGTGAGTGCAGCTCTGGAGTATAATACAGGATGTAACTCAGGATCAGTACAGGATAAGTAATGTAATGTATGTACACAGTGACTCCACCAGCAGAATAGTCAGTGCAGCTCTGGAGTATAATACAGGATGTAACTCAGGATCAGTACAGGATAAGTAATGTAATGTATGTACACAGTGACTCCACCAGCAGAATAGTGAGTGCAGCTCTGGAGTATAATACAGGATATAACTCAGGATCAGTACAGGATAAGTAATGTAATGTATGTACACAGTGACTCCACCAGCAGAATAGTGAGTGCAGCTCTGGAGTATAATACAGGATATAACTCAGGATCAGTACAGTATAAGTGTATAATACAGGACCAGTAGAGGATAAATATATGACATTACTTATTCTGTACTGATCCTGAGTTACATTCTGTATTATACTCCAGATAGAGAGACTATCCATCTGATCACAGCCGTCCATAAGGGTTATTAGATATATTATTAGCACATATCTTACTTTTCTATACATACATGTGTATAAATACTTATAGGTTTCATATTTCCTATCTACCACTGACTGTTCAGCAGACTGCAATAATACTGACTGCAAAAATCTGTGTCCCCCCTCCAAGGAGTGACAAGCGAGCACTGCGGCCCTGCAAAGGTTAAAGGACGGAAGGCAGACGCAGCCAGCTCCTTGTTCCCATGACGACAAGTCCCCACTTCTCAGGTTTAGAAAGCAGTCACTTCCTGTGTCTAAATTTTGCAGCCAATGGCGAGGTGGTTTACTGATATTAGGCCTTCGAAAATATGAAGGGGCTCAGGCTGGAACCAGGAGTTACTGGAGCTGAACTTCCCAGTGATCCCATCACAACTGCTTAACCCATTGCTGCAAATATAAAGTCACTGCACATTGTATCTGAGCTCAATGTGTCATTGTATCTATAAGAAACTAATCCCCAGCGATACAATGCTGAGCCAATGTATCTAAGCCTGTCATGTGTGATACTGTCTGCTGAGCCAATGTATCTAATCCTATTATGTGTGATACTGTCTGCTGATCTGTGTATCTAAGCATGTCATGTGTGATACTGTCTGCTGAGCCAATGTATCTAAGCCTGTCATGTGTGATACTGTCTGCTGAGCCACTGTATCTAATCCTATCATGTGTGATACTGTCTGCTGAGCTGTGTATCTAATCCTATCATGTGTGATACGGTCTGCTGAGCTGTGTATCTAATCCTATCATGTGTGATACTGTCTGCTGAGTGTTATATCTAATCCTATCATGTGTGATACTGTCTGCTGAGTGTTGTATCTAATCCTATCATGTGTGATACTGTCTGCTGAGTGTTGTATCTAATCCTATCATGTGTGATACTCTGCTGAGCTGTGTATCTCTAAGGCCTTATTTACACGAGCGTATTTCACGTGCGCGATACGCACGTGAAAATCACGCGTGTGATACGCACGTGAAAATCATGCACGTCGCACGGACCTATGTAAGTCAATGGGCCCATTCAGACAGTCTGTGTTTTTCACGCACCGTCTGTCCGCTGCGTGAAACTCACGACATGTCCTATACTTGAGCGTTTTGTTGCGAATCACGCACACATTGAAGTCGATGTGTGTGTGAAAATCACGCACAGCACACGGACGCACATCCGTGTGCTGTGCGTGATTCACGCAACAGCTGCTAAAGAAATGATGGGAAAAAGAAAAACACCTCCTTCATTTAATTTGGTAAACTTCAAAACCGCGTGACATAAGGATGGCATAAGCGCGAAAATAACGCAGACACGCACCAAACACTGATGACACACGGAACTGCAATGCGCGCAAAACGCACACGTTGGTGTAAATAAGGCCTAAGACTCACACTTCATGAAATATTAGCGCACGTCTCTTTAACAGCCAAAAAATATCTCACCGGCAGCAGAGAAATGTGATCTGCGCATGGTTCACATCCACGTCACTGGCTTCAGGCCAGGTTCACACAGCGCGGTTGTGGCACAGTTGCGGTTAGTGATTTTTTTTTTATAGGGAAAACCAGGAACGGATCATGTTGACAGTGAGGGTATGTTCACACGACAGCGTCCGTAACGGCTGAAATTACGGGGATGTTTTCAGGAGGAAACATCCCCGTAATTTCAGCCGTACCGGCATGTGCAGGCGCTTGAACGCCGCGTCCATTACGGACGTAATTGGCGCTGCTATTCATTGGAGTCTATGAATAACGGCTCCAATTACGGCCAAAGAAGTGACAGGTCACTTCTTTGACGCGGGCGTCTATTTACGCGCCGTCATTTGACAGCGGCGCGTAAATATACGCCTCGTGTGAACAGACAAACGTCAGCCCATTGCTTTCAATGGGCAGATGTTTGTCAACGCTATTGAGGCGCTATTTTCGGACGTAATTCGGGGCAAAAACACGGCGAATTACGTCCGTAATTAGTGCGTGTGAACATACCCTAAAAGTATAAGGCAAGCAGCTCACTCCTCTAATCAAGACGTATTCCTTTTGTTCCCAATAAAATAATAATATATATATATATACACAGGACCAGTATCTGGATATCACAGTAATAGACTCTGCACATTCAGTGTTGTCAGGGGGATTGAGAAGATACACGTGAGTGCCCGGCGGATCACAATGACTCACATATGCGCCCACTTGTGGCGGTTACTAATTTAGCTCTCCTCCGGATCTCGGAGCGCGTTCACATCAGCCATTTATAGAGCCGACACTTCAGCTGCTCCTGTGATGTGGAGAGCGATCTTAGCTCTGATCTACGTCATCGGCTGCTAAAATAACAAAGCTCCATTTAAAAACAGACCGTCCCCTCAATGCATGGTAACGAACAATACATCTGTGACGCTTAGGTATGAATATGGCCACCCAGGACCCCTGCGCCAATAGCGCCGGTTGCACATTGTTGCTGCTTTGGTAGATAGACGGCGCACATTTGCTCAGATATACGATTCTTTTATTAAAAATTGTGCTTTCCACGCCCCTTACATACGTTTAAAAGGCACTAAGACAAAATTTGGCGCCAATTATAATGACCGCCCATTGCCTGACCACAAAGCCAGCGCAGCACAGATACCTGCATCTCTTTATCCTTAAAAGTACAAGTGTCCGATTATTCAACGCCATTCCATAAAAAGCCCTGCGCAAGACGACGATCATGTGACACCTACACCTGCGAGCCGCCACCACGCGTCAGGGGCAGTGATTAAAAGATGAGCTATTTACAGCAGAACCCCACAAGATCTAGCGGATGTGCTTGTAACCATCACAATGTGAAGCCTCAGCAGTACCGGCGGCCCGCCACTTCACGCCACAGCAGCACATTCTCTACAGCAATGTTGTTGCAGGAAAAAACTATTGGTTTCATTTCTCTGACCGGTATAAATGTTTACATGACGTCCGTATCAGATCCCTCTGGACGGGAGAAGGGAAGTTTTACATCCAAAAAAATCCAGGCCAGAAAAACAAAGTACCAGCCGCAGACAATACCATCTCCAGCTTGTTGCTGCATGAAATTCTCAAAGTGACTGTCAACAGGAAGCAGACGCCGCTGACACGTACAAACTGCCATTTTGGTTTCCTTACAGTGAATGTTTACTTGCAAAACTTTATCTGCGACCAAGTAACTGAATGCAATAATAAAGATCCACAGAACGATATCAAGACGTTGTGCAAGGACACGGGGAGGGGGGATACAGCCAGAAAACCTGGGCTAGAGGCAGCGTCTGTACACACATTATATATCATCTCTATCTATATATATATGTTACATTATGTACATACACTGTGTGGGTGGCAGTAGTGATATACGTGGTATCTATGCCCAGGACTAGAGGCAGCGTCTGTACACACACATTATATATAATCTCTATCTATCTATGTTACATTATGTGAATACACTGTGTAGGTGGCAGTAGTGATATACGTGGTATCTATGCCCAGGGCATTACGCAATGTGACTGATACATTGTTTCATTATGAAGACTATTACGCACAGTAGACGGATATAATGTCACCAGGGGGTTAGTGCATTGTACACAAGTGATACATTGAATCCATATATAGACTTGTATACACACACAAGAGGTCACCCGGCTGGTTAGTGTTCTGGGGTGCAGGAGTGATGCAGAGTTGTAAGACTGAAACAATGTCACAAAGGTGGTTAGTATATGATCGTTACATTGTATCTGTATACAGTAGAGCGAGACAATGTCAACATTGTGGTCTGCTGTGTCCTAATATAGAGTGATACATCCCCAGATGTCAGCGGGCTGCTTGGCGTGATATACTATATGATAGACAGTGTATGTATAGTGATACAGGGTGTGTGGTAGACTGATACATTGTATCTTTCGCTAGCCTGGATGCCCTGCACAGTGATACAATGTCACCAGGGTGGTAATCCACAGCACTGGGAGGTTACAACACTCCGCTCTCAGTAAGGGAATGTCTCTGGGCAGGAGGGGGGCACACGCCACGTTCCTTACCTTGTAATCCTTGATCTGTGCAGTGTCCTGCTGCATCAGCCGCTTCTCCAGGGGTTCGATTATATTCCCAGGCTTCTCCCGGCCATCCTGGTGCTGTTTATTGTGAAGGATCTCTGCAGACAGAATGCAGCCATAACCAGCCCATACTCTGAAACAGCTCAGTGTTGTCACTGTTATGAGCAAACTACAGCTGCTGCCTCCTGGGTCCTACTGCTCATCAGCTCATCTCTCCAGCGCACAGCCTGGCCTTCAGCTTCACTGCAAAACACAGAGTTAAGCAACAATAAAATCAATATTATACATGACTATTATTAGATGTCAATGATATAACTCTATAAATATCTCCTCTGTTAGATGTGGCTTTTCCGGCTGTTTATGGTTATTATTAAGTACAATTATTGAGATGTTTTATGATGAAAATGCAGAAAGGAGATTAAGAAAATTGTTCAAAGGAACAGGGTGAAATTCCCCGAAGCAGCCAATCAGAGCCCACCTCTGCAGTTAACAAAGTAACAGCAACTTTCTATTGGTTGAAAAAAGAAACATCTTTTCTCTAAATCAGTTCCGACAGAGACAAAACATTATATGTCACTAACAGCAGAATAGATAGATAGATAGATAGATAGATAGATAGATAGATAGATAGATAGATAGATAGATAGATAGATAGATAGATAGATAGATAGATAGATAGATATGAGATAGATAGATAGATAGATAGATAGATAGATAGATAGATAGATAGATAGATAGATAGATAGATAGATAGATAGATAGATAGATAGATAGATAGATAGATAGATATGAGATAGATAGATAGATAGATAGATAGATAGATAGATAGATAGATAGATAGATAGATAGATAGATAGATATGAGATAGATAGATAGATAGATAGATAGATAGATAGATAGATAGATAGATAGATAGATAGATAGATAGATAGATAGATAGATAGATAGATATGAGATAGATAGATAGATAGATAGATAGATAGATAGATAGATAGATAGATAGATAGATATGAGATAGATAGATAGATAGATAGATAGATAGATAGATAGATAGATAGATAGATAGATAGATAGATAGATAGATAGATAGATATTAGATAGATAGATAGATAGATAGATAGATAGATAGATAGATAGATAGATAGATAGATAGATAGATAGATATGAGATAGATAGATAGATAGATAGATAGATAGATAGATAGATAGATAGATAGATAGATAGATAGATAGATAGATAGATAGATATGAGATAGATAGATAGATAGATAATTTGTCTTATCTTATGTCTGGTTTACAATGGAGCTGGTATTCTGCTTCTAGGTCAAGTTTAAATACAGTTGTCCTGGGATAGGTGTCTGCACCCCCTGCTGGTAGCACCACAACACTACACACTACTGAGCACTTGACCTGTTAACACTACATCAGGGGTTCTTCATCTTTCTTCTGCTTTAGATCCCTTCTGAGGATTGGGTTGGATTCACACATCACATATTTGTTGCAGATTTTGATGCAGAGCTTTGGGCTGAAGCCAGAAGTGCTTTCAAAAGTAATGGGAAATGTAAAGGAAGAACTTTTACTTCTCCTTCCTCCTGGATCCACTTCTGGCTTTGGTGCAAAAATCTGCAACAAATATGCGATGTGTGAATCCAGCCTAATGGTCTTTATTTCTGAAGTTGTGTTGTGCAAAATCTGAAACAATTGTAACGTGGAATGGAAATATCTGTGACTTCTGCTGGTCATTTGGAAAGGGTAAGATTTTAAAAGGAGAAAAGTAAAATAGAGGCATCAGGTTCGATAAGATAGTTGCGCCAAATTTTTCTTGCACACGAACTACAGTCAGGTGGGGCTAGTATGCTGGGAGTTGCGGCACATGTATTCTGTAGCCTGCGCAAAACTAAAGAGACTCACAAACTGTAAAGTGTCCTTCTTTTAACAACATATAATAATTTCTCACCCACGTTGTGTGTCAAGTTTTTACCATTTTCAAGGTCTCTGCTTGCATTCAGTGAATGAAAACATTCCTGTTTACAACCAAAGGCTAAAGAAAACTGTCTTGACCTAGTCCTGCTCACACAGCTAAGGGCTTGTCCACACGTAAAGCTGTGTTCAGACATGGCAGAATTTTTCCTCTGAAAATGTTGCTGCAGATTCATTGCGAATCTGCAGCAACATTTGCATATTTGACATATAATTCAGACATTGCAGATATCACAGCGGAATTGCCACAGATTTGCAATGCAAATTCTGAAATCCGCAGTGAAATTCCGCTTCTTCTCCGCAAGTTTTTCTCAATGTTGGGGGATGGTGACGTCTCCTCTGAAAAACGCAGCAATTCAGTCCACTCTCCGCAGCAGGAATTGACAAGCTGCAGTCTGGAAAATACGCACCGCAGGTCAATTTCTGCTCGGAATATTTCCGCAGCGTGTGGATGAGATTTGTTAAATCTCACCCACTTTGCTGCTGCTGTATTCTGCTGCGTATTTTCCGTCCGCAATTCCGCTACGTGTGGACGAGCCCTTATAATGAATCATTCAGGGAAACATCCTGGAGTCCAGGTTAGAATAAATATTTATGATACATTTATTCCTTACACTGATACATTGTAACAAACTGTCAGCTGTGAGAAATATTAGGTTTGTACAGGCAAGCAGACATCTTGAAATTGGTGAAGAAAGTTGTAGAACTCTGAATTATAGACTCATTAATCTGAATGTCAGACCCCAATGTTTTAATGTTTCCACAATGCCATATATAAAGTATCTGTAAATCTGTCATTCACTTCTTGTCCAGAATATATATCCATAAATCGACCAGGAGAATGACCGGGACGTGGTGCTGATAATACGACACTATAGTTCATACACACCACAGATTCACAGGTCTTTGAGGGCCGCTGAGCTGTGTGCGGACGCTGCGGATTACTTCTAATCACTATGGAGAATTGCTGCCACCCCAGGGTATCAGAAAAGACACAACTGCTCCACAAGTGTCTTCCTGTGTAATTGTTTTCTCACTGATTAATTAGACAGGATTCTCCCATGTGTAAATGATATTTGCCCGCGCTGCCGGCCGTCCTACCTCAGCCCTTGCGGCTTTGCTTTAATCTGCATTTCCCAAGATGTAGGATAGAGAAGCCTCCTCTAAAGTCTATGTCCAGCTTAGAAACCAGTTGTTGTTTGTTTTGCTCCATCAAAAAATAAAAACGCAAAAATAACTTCGTTTTATGTCTACAGCTCCTATGTAGACCTATGTGTCTCCATGGTTACAGACTACAAACAAACCCTGTGTAGTCTGATCCTGTAGTTATGTGTCAGTTGCTACATCCAGATGTATTATGTCTGCTTCGCTACAAATCCAGGGTAAATACGCTGCCCCAGATTTCACCCTATGCATTGCAGACAGTGAAATCCACTGTGAGAATTTACAATATTTCCACAAATGAATGAGAATCATGCGGATATGAACATCCTCAGCATGCTATTACTTCCACGTGGATTGTTTCCAATATGTGTGGATGAGGTTTTCAGCACACCAACCACATTGTATTGTACTGTAAAATTGGAACGATTTTCGATGAGAAATCTGTACCGAAAATTCAGGAAATTTCTGCCACATCTAAACGTGGCGTCTATCTCTATCATCTTCTACTGTCTGTAGGGGACAAATGGAATAAAGTAACACATGACTGTAGGATCAGACTACACGAGGTTTATTTATCGTTTGTAACCATGGAGACATAAAGGTCTGCATAAAAGCTGTATACTCAAACGAGAGATTTGTTAAGCTCATTTTACAAGGGCCTATGATCGGGCAAACGCACATTCATATGTGTAAACCGGGCAACGATCAGCCGATGAACTGCGGAGACGCTCGTTTAAGCAGCAATAAATATGATTGTTGTCGGCAGCAAATCCCCGTGTGCAAACAACGACACGCTGCCGACATGATGGAAATGTATGAGGACAAGTGATCGTAGTAATGATCGTTCGTCCCCATATGTAACCAAGCATTGACCCATGTGAAAGGGGCAAACGAGCGCCGGCCAACTAGCTGCCTTGTTGATCGCCACCTGTTATGACGGCCCATATCGTGCCATGTAATAGGACCTTTAGTCAAGACAAATTGAAAAACCTGCTTTCATTGTTTTTATTTTAGATGCATCGGAGCAATGATAACAAAAGGTGGAAAAAAATGTGATGATCGCAACTCAACTACAATTGTGCAAGTAACTGTGTGGTTCTATCCTGCACACTGTAGTTCTACCATTTCATTCATGAACCAGGAAGCTCAGGATGAACAGATCTTACAAGACGGCTGCAGAACATGGAAATGTGAAATGACACAGGAAAATAACTAATTATTCATGATACGAGGAATCTAAGATATAAGAAAGATACTGAGACTATAATCAGTGACAATGCTGCGTCTGTGGATTGGATTTATTTGGGAAGGGGGGGGGGGGGTTAATTCTAATGGACCTCTTTAAGACAAAAAAAACCCGCTGAATCCATGTAAACTGACCTTGTCAAGATGAATCTGAGGAGAGCGGAGTATATCAGAGCCGCCCCATGTACTATAGATGAGAACTCGGCTCTATATTTAGACAAACGCATGTGTGCAGTAAATGACTTAGGGATAATTGAATTGAATGTTTTCTGTAGACCACAAGGCCGGGGCCGAGCTTGATGTATTGTGACTGGCGATGAGAGGGGACGACAGGAATGAAGGGGCCACTTTCCTGAAATGCGGCTACGGTGGTGGCGTGTATGCCGCCTGTGTGCCCTCAAAGACCGTACATCAGAGACTAAGCCTGACAGCTGACAAAAAAAAGGGTGTAATATACAGACATGGGGTGTACATCACCATCACTGCAACACACAATGACAAAATGGGAGATGGAGCTCCTTCTCTTCTTTAACCTCAAAAGTGTTCAATCTATTAAGGTACTAGAGCAAGAACGAGTAAGAAGATAAAGGGTTAAATTATATATTTATTATTTTTTTTAGCCCATTGCACAAATCAGATTAACTCCAATCTAATATCCACTGTTTTACGAGACTGTATTACATCACTCACACTGCTCCTTGTGTACAAAAATATAACTTTTATAATACTGCCCCCTATATGCAAGAATATAACTACTATAATACTGCTCCTATACACAAGAATAGAACTACTATAATACTGCCCCTATATACAAGAATATAACTACTATAATACTGCCCCCTATATACAAGAATATAACTACTATAATACTGCCCCCTATATACAAGAATATAACTACTATAATACTGCCCCCTATATACAAGAATATAACTACTATAATACTGCCCCCTATATACAAGAATATAACTACTATAATACTACCTCTATATACAAGAATATAACTACTATAATACTGCTCCTATATACAAGAATATAACTACTATAATACTGCCCCTATATACAAGAATATAACTACTATAATACAGCCCCCTATATACAAGAATATAACTACTATAATACTGCCCCTATATACAAGAATATAACTACTATAATACTGCCCCCTATATACAAGAATATAACTACTATAATACTGCCCCCTATATACAAGAATATAACTACTATAATACTGCCCCCTATATATAAGAATATAATTACTATAATACTGCTCCTATATACAAGAATATAACTACTTATAATACTGCCCCCTATATACAAGAATATAACTACTATAATACTGCTCCTATATACAAGAATATAACTACTATACTACTGCCCCTATATACAAGAATATAACTACTATAATACTACCCCCTATATACAAGAATATAACTACTATAATACTGCCACTATATACAAGAATATAACTACTATAATACTGCCCCTATATACAAGAATATAACTACTATAATACTGCCCCCTATATACAATAATATAACTACTATAATACTGCTCCCTATATACAAGAATATAACTACTATAATACTGCCCCTATATACAAGAATATAACTACTATAATACTGCTCCTATATACAAGAATATAACTACTATAATACTGCCCCCTATATACAAGAATATAACTACTATAATACTGCCCCCTATATACAAGAATATAACTACTATAATACTGCCCCCTATATACAAGAATATAACTACTATAATACTGCCCCTATATACAAGAATATAACTACTATAATACTGCCCCTATATACAAGAATATAACTACTATAATACTGCCCCTATATACAAGAATATAACTACTATAATACAGCCCCCTATATACAAGAATATAACTACTATAATACTGCCCCTATATACAAGAATATAACTACTATAATACTTCTCCTATATACAAGAATATAACTACTATAATACTGGCACAAAAAAGTAGAAAAAATCCTCCAGCTCACCTGACACACTCCTGTGTTTTAAAAAAAGAATTAATGTATTTATACTAACCTATACACAATCAAATAGGACCTTAAATCATGACAACATGTCTCATGACCAACAAAAAGATTAAGCCAATATGTTTCCAAACTTCATTTGAGGCATTCTTATAATTAATTTTTTTTTATCCTTGTTTCACATTATGTACAGACACAATATATGCTAGCTGTCCTGTACACACTATTGTCACAACACTAATTCCACGTTGCAATGTTAATCTTCCCCACTTCACTAGTTCAGTTGTGGTCCTACCCACACATTTCCTCCCCGACACTACATCCTCGACAACTTCAATATAGAGCTATGCTGTGGTCAATAATTAAAATTGGAAAATATTGTTTCAAGGACAATTTCGAAAAAAATATACCGAAAAAAACTGTCTGCGCAAAAAAAGTTCACTAATAATACTGTATATAAATATAAAAGAGATATAGTGACAACCATTACTCACGGAAATACCTAAGTTAAAAAACTCTAAGTAATTGCTTCTTAGAACCAAAATCCCAAAAAAATGCACGAAAAATTGACATTTCCAGAAACCTAAATACTTGTTTGATTAATCAAAGTAAGTTAGCAATATTTCATTAATCATCATGGATGACATATTTGAACTTGGAATTTAACATAATTCAATAACACTTACCTATGTCCCAGGACGGACTCGAAACAGGAACGGTAATCGGGCAGATAGTCGCCTCCGAAGGTGATCTCAGAACGAGTCCTGGAATGCAATCATAACAAACAAAACTTTATCAAAACAGACAATATAATAAACATACTTGTTTTGAATACAAATGTATAATCGCTAATTAAATATACATCAAACTATATTATGTCCATGATACATACCTGTGCAGAAAACATCATGAATATCACATATATCGATACAATCCTTGCTAACTTGTTTTCCAACTGTGAGGTTGCGTTCCACAATAAACAGAAGCTTGACACGCAATCAACACATACCCATCAGCTGTTCTCAACCCTCACATGATATAATGACAGCGCGCTCTATTCAAAACTTAACACAGCCAAGTCTAAGGACACAGCGTTGTCCGAAACGCGTAGGCTTACAGAGGATACCCTCCCTCAAATTTCCTATACACCCTGGACTTCATATCACTGGACTTCCTTTTAGAATCTAACAATTAAACTTGGAAAATTGTTTTCCATTTTAAACGCTTCAGCGCTGGATCCTACCTTCTCCCCTTGTTTTCTACTATAATACTGCTCCTATATACAAGAATATAACTACTATATCACTGCCCCTATATACAAGAATATAACTACTATAATACTGCTCCTATATACAAGAATATAACTACTATAATACTGCTCCCTATATACAAGAATATAACTACTATAATACTACCCCTATATACAAGAATATAACTACTATAATACTGCTCCTATATACAAGAATATAACTACTATAATACTGCCCCTATATACAAGAATATAACTACTATAATACTGCCCCTATATACAAGAATATAACTACTATAATACTGTCCCTATATACAAGAATATAACTACTATAATACTGCCTCCTATATACAAGAATATAACTACTATAATACTGCTCCTATATACAAGAATATAACTACTATAAAATACTGCCTCCTATATACAAGAATATAACTACTATAATACTGCTCCCTATATACAAGAATATAACTACTATAATACTGCCCCCTATATACAAGAATATAACTACTATAATACTGCCCCTATATACAAGAATAGAACTACTATAATACTGCTCCTATATACAAGAATATAACTACTATAATACTGCCTCCTATATACAAGAATATAACTACTATAATACTGCCCCTATATACAAGAATATAACTACTATAATACTGCTCCTATATACAAGAATATAACTACTATAATACTGCCCCCTATATACAAGAATATAACTACTATAATACTGCCCCTATATACAGGAATATGACTACTATAATACTGCCCCTATATACAAGAATATAACTACTATAATACTGCCCCTATATACAAGAATATAACTACTATAATACTGCTCCTATATACAAGAATATAACTACTATAATACTGCCCCTATATACAAGAATATAACTACTATAATACTGCTCCTATATACAAGAATATAACTACTATAATACTGCCCCTATATACAAGAATATAACTACTATAATACTGCCCCTATATACAAGAATATAACTACTATAATACTGCCTCTATATACAAGAATATAACTACTATAATACTGCCTCCTATATACAAGAATATAACTACTATATTACTGCTCCTATATACAAGAATATAACTACTATAATACTGCCCCTATATACAAGTATATAACTACTATAACACTGCTCCCTATATACAAGAATATAACTACTATAATACTGCCCCCTATATACAAGAATATAACTACTATAATACTGCCCCTATATACAAGAATAGAACTACTATAATACTGCTCCTATATACAAGAATATAACTACTATAATACTGCCTCCTATATACAAGAATATAACTACTATAATACTGCCCCTATATACAAGAATATAACTACTATAATACTGCTCCTATATACAAGAATATAACTACTATAATACTGCCCCCTATATACAAGAATATAACTACTATAATACTGCCCCTATATACAGGAATATGACTACTATAATACTGCCCCTATATACAAGAATATAACTACTATAATACTGCCCCTATATACAAGAATATAACTACTATAATACTGCTCCTATATACAAGAATATAACTACTATAATACTGCCCCTATATACAAGAATATAACTACTATAATACTGCTCCTATATACAAGAATATAACTACTATAATACTGCCCCTATATACAAGAATATAACTACTATAATACTGCTCCCTATATAGAAGAATATAACTACTATAATACTGCCCCTATATACAAGTATATAACTACTATAACACTGCTCCCTATATAGAAGAATATAACTACTATAATACTGCCCCCTATATACAAGAATATAACTACTATAATACTGCCCCCTATATACAAGAATATAACTACTATAATACTGCACCTATATACAAGTATATAACTACTATAATACTGCCCCCTATATACAAGAATATAACTACTATAATACTGCCCCCTATATACAAGAATATAACTACTATAATACTGCCCCTATATACAGGAATATGACTACTATAATACTGCCCCTATATACAAGAATATAACTACTATAACACTGCTCCCTATATAGAAGAATATAACTACTATAATACTGCCCCCTATATACAAGAATATAACTACTATAATACTGCCCCCTATATACAAGAATATAACTACTATAATACTGCCCCTATATACAGGAATATGACTACTATAATACTGCCCCTATATACAAGAATATAACTACTATAATACTGCCCCTATATACAAGAATATAACTACTATAATACTGCTCCTATATACAAGAATATAACTACTATAATACTGCCCCTATATACAAGAATATAACTACTATAATACTGCTCCTATATACAAGAATATAACTACTATAATACTGCCCCTATATACAAGAATATAACTACTATAATACTGCTCCCTATATAGAAGAATATAACTACTATAATACTGCCCCTATATACAAGTATATAACTACTATAACACTGCTCCCTATATAGAAGAATATAACTACTATAATACTGCCCCCTATATACAAGAATATAATTACTATAATACTGCCCCCTATATACAAGAATATAACTACTATAATACTGCCCCTATATACAAGAATATAACTACTATAATACTGCTCCTATAAACAAGAATATAACTACTATAATACTGCCCCCTATATACAAGAATATAACTACTATAATACTGCCCCCTATATACAAGAATATAACTACTATAATACTGCTCCTATATACAAGAATATAACTACTATAATACTGCCTCCTATATACAAGAATATAACTACTATAATACTGCCCCCTATATACAAGAATATAACTACTATAATACTGCCCCTATATACAAGAATATAACTACTATAATACTGCCCCCTATATACAAGAATATAACTACTATAATACTGCTCCTATATACAAGAATATAACTACTATAATACTGCTCCTATATACAAGAATATAACTACTATAATACTGCCTCCTATATACAAGAACATAACTACTATAATACTGCCCCTATATACAAGAACATAACTACTATAATACTGCCTCCTATATACAAGAATATAACTACTATAATACTGCCCCCTATATACAAGAATATAACTACTATAATACTGCCCCTATATACAAGAATATAACTACTATAATACTGCTCCTATATACAAGAATATAACTACTATAATACTGCCCCCTTTATACAAGAATATAACTACTATAATACTGCTCCTATATACAAGAATATAACTACTATAATACTGCTCCTATATACAAGAATATAACTACTATACTGCTCCTATATACAAGAATATAACTACTATAATACTGCCCCTATATACAAGAATATAACTACTATAATACTGCCCCCTATATACAAGAATATAACTACTATAATACTGCTCCTATATACAAGAATATAACTACTATAATACTGCTCCTATATACAAGAATATAACTACTATAATACTGCCTCCTATATACAAGAATATAGCTACTATAATACTGCCCCCTATATACAAGAATATAACTACTATAATACTGCCTCCTATATACAAGAATATAACTACTATAATACTGCCTCCTATATACAAGAATATAGCTACTATAATACTGCCCCTATATACAAGAATATCACTACTATAATACTGACCCCTATATACAAGAATATAACTACTATAATACTGCCCCCTATATACAAGAATATCACTACTATAATACTGACCCCTATATACAAGAATATAACTACTATAATACTGCCCCCTATATACAAGAATATAACTACTATAATACTGACCCCTATATACAAGAATATAACTACTATAATACTGCCCCCTATATACAAGAATATAACTACTATAATACTGCTCCTATATACAAGAATATAACTACTATAATACTGCTCCTATATACAAGAATATAACTACTATAAGGGCATGACCACACATGGCGGAATTCCTCCGCAACTGTCCGCATCAATGCCGCACCTAATCCGGGTTGCGGATTACGGCTGCGGATCTGCACAAAATGTGCAGAAAATTGATGCGGACTGGCCGCTGCGGACTGCAGGAAAAGTGCTTCCCTTCTCCCTATCAGTGCAGGATAGAGAGAAGGGACAGCACTTTCCCTAGTGAAAGTAAAAGAAATTCATACTTACCGCCCGTTGTCTTGATGACGCGTCCCTCCTTCGGCATCCAGCCCGACCTCCCTGGATGACGCGCCAGTCCATGTGACCGCTGCAGCCTGTGCTTGGCCTGTGATTGGCTGCAGCCGTCACTTCCACTGAAACGTCATCCTGGGAGGCCGGACTGGAGACAGAAACAGGGAGTTCTCGGTAAGTATGAACTTATATGTTTTTTTACAGATACATGTATATTGGGATCGGTAGTCACTGTCCCGGGTGCAGAAACAGTTACTGCCGATCGCTTAACTCTTTCAGCACCCTGGACAGTGACTATTTACTGACGTCTCCTAGCAACGCTCCCGTCATTACGGGAGCCCCATTGACTTCCTCAGTCTGGCTGTAGACCTAGAAATACATAGGTCCAGCCAGAATGAAGAAATGTCATGTTAAAAAACCAATACGCTCCGCACCACACATAACATGTGCATGACAGCTGCGGACTTCATTGCGGAACTTAGAATCTCCATTGAAGTCAATGGAGAAATTCCGCCATGAGTCCGCAACCAGTCCGCCACTGCTCCGCAACAGACAGAGCATGCTGCGGACACCACATTCCGCTCCGCAGCCTATGCTCCGCAGCGGAATTGTACGCATCGTGTAAACGAACACTGCGAAATTAAAGTGAAAGTCAATGGAGAAACGGCTCCGCTGCGGATTAACGCTGCGGAGTGTCCGCAGCGGAATTTAAGTGAAAATCCGCCATGTGTGAACCCGCCCTAATACTGCCTCCTATATACAAGAATATAGCTACTATAATACTGCCCCCTATATACAAGAATATAACTACTATAATACTGCCTCCTATATACAAGAATATAACTACTATAATACTGCCTCCTATATACAAGAATATAGCTACTATAATACTGCCCCTATATACAAGAATATAACTACTATAATACTGCCCCCTATATACAAGAATATAACTACTATAATACTGACCCCTATATACAAGAATATAACTACTATAATATGTCTCCTATATACAAGAATATAACTACTATAATACTGACCCCTATATACAAGAATATAACTACTATAATACTGGCCCCTATAGACTTTTATTATAGGTGTGGGTCTTGGATCTGCAGATTTATGCCCTCATTTCATATATTAACCTACACAGGAGCATTTTAATAGTAATATAATAAAGCTGTCAATATGTGATTGATTTGGTTACTCAGGTATTATATTAGAGGAAGCCTCACATCTAGTTAATAAAATTACCAATTTTCATACATTTACATAAATAAAAAATTGAAGTGACCAAGCTGTCAGAGATAATCCAGAATGATCAAATAGTATATAAGAAATGCAGCAGTGAACGGTGTCGTTTGTGATACAAATCTGTGAATATGCCCTTAAAGTTCCACTATTACCACGGTCTCATTGTATAAACCGCACACGACCGTCGTTTTCATCCGTAACTACGGATCAGGTAATTACGGATGAAATTGCGGACCCATTCGTTTCTATAGGCCACGGACACCTTTCCGTATATTTACAGATGTGTGTCCGGGCCATAGAAATATAGAACATGTCTTATTCTTGTCCGCAGTTGTCTGAAATCTATGGGCACTTCCGTATTTGCGGGTCCATTTTTGCGAACAGTAAAAACATTTATGGTCGCGTGCGTGGAGCCTAAAATTTATGAACTTAGTAAATGGCTTCAGGTGTATAAAATCTTCACTATTCTGGGAGTGACCAGCATGACTGATAGTCGTTTAAGGTTTGGATTCGAGGGCGACTTTTGATCACACAAGAGTTGCGGAAAAAATGGCGGTTTACCACAAATGTCGTGCAGCCGCAATGTAAAACATTTGCAAGAATAAGAATGTCGGTGCACATTTTTTTTCCCCAGCCTTTCTTTAGCAACTGGTGCGTGAATCACGGGCAGCACACGGAAGACATCCGTGTGCTATTCATGATTTTCACGTACCCATAGACTTCAATGGGCGCGTGGTCTGCAAAAACGGACTAGAATAGGACGTGCAGTAAGTTTCACTCGTGGAAACACGCTGCGTGAAAAATCACGCACGTCCGAGCAGCCCCATTGAATTGCATAGGTCCGTGTGTTGTTTTAACGGACAGCACACAGATGTATACAGCGTTCGTCTGAATAAGGTCTTACATTCAAGTGAATAGAGACTCATGTAATGCATGATTGTGCCACGTCCTATCGAGCGGGGGCTGCTCTTTATAGTGGCTCTCCGGTCTGGCTAATAAACGGGGGTCCTGTGCAGGGAACCCGCTCCTATGAGATTCATTTATCCTTATAGGTCATATGGGAATTGTAAAGCACGCTAAACCATGCCCCATCTGTTATGCCACAGCTTCTAATACAATTCTAATAACTTTTCTGCACAGTTGTCAGGCCACTTTCACACCAAAGTATATTGGATCAGTATTTGGCAGCCAAAACCAGGAGCGGGTCCAAAACGCAGAAGAGGTGTAAATCTTTCCATTATACGTTTTCTCTGTGTAGGTTCCAATTCGGGTTCTGGCTTCCAAATACTGACCAAAATACTGCCATGTGAAAGTGACCTGAGAGTGTATACCGCGGTTGAGTGCAGTAAACAGAGGCCGTGCTGTAAATAGGCGGTTTGTCGCGCTCGCTCATGTCTCTCCACTGCTATAGAAAATAATAATTTAAAGAAAAAGAAAATAATGTGTTGCCATTCACTGCTCCGTCACTATGGAAATGAGTTACTTGCTGCTTTGTCTGGCGTGTCGGAGGCGCGAGCAGCGGCATGGTGATTATTTTCATGTTCATTGTGAGGGAAATGCAGGGAGATATATATATATATATATATACACCGCTACAGAGGTCAATGTATCACTTAATGGCGAGATTTGCCTCTATGCAGGATCAATACTCCTTCAGTACATAATAAAGGGAGAACCAAGGGAGCGGAACGTCACCGAAGCGCGTCACCTGAGCGAGGCTTCCGTGACCTATCCACAATGGGAAAGTGGAGCTCCAATGTGACTGTATAAAGTATCTATAGGACAAACCCAAATTAGAGGACGTTTTTTTTAATGATCCCGCAGCATCCAAGTGGGTTTATTTTTCCCGTCTAAACGCGTCCTATATTCTGTGTATAATAGTTTTAAGAAATTACAATCCTTTTTTCTGTAGAGCCATAAATGTTAAATTCTGTCTGCCTGCGGCCACCACTAGGGGGAGCTCATTGTATACAGCTTCCAAGGAACTTAAAGGGAACCTGTCACCAGCATTTCACCTATTAAACCAGCAATACCTGGTGGAAATAGGTAAATAACTATCTTCTAAGTCGGCTCTGTACCTTTAGAATTCATTTTAATGTTCCCGCACCGTATTTCATTAGAAAAGTCATATCTTCATTCCTCAAGCCTTTCTTAGTTAACCCCGCCTCCTTACTTTTGATTGACAGCTCCCTGCCTCCCCCAGCACACACAAAATCCTGCGCTTGCACATCAATGTCCTGGTGCGTGCGCACAACAGGACACCATAGTGGCACATGCACAGTAAGTAGATTTGAGGCCCAGAACAACCAGGAAAGGGTATTGGACTATACATGACGGCGCACGTGCGCTAGCTCAGGTGAGATTTCGGCATTCAGAGCGGGCCAGTTCTCGGCGGTGGGCGGGCAAACGAAGAGGAACGAACGAGGCTGCCGGATTATTACCATAAAGGACACAAAAGGTTTGCAGATCGTTATTTACAGTCGGAGGAGTTTAGGAGAGGAAATAACAACAATTAACTTTTGACAGCAGCGGCCAGCGAGGGGTGAGTAGAGGTCAATAGGTGAAATGCTGGTGTCAGGTTCCCTTTAATAATAGAATATGCACTCAATGAGCTCCCCCTAGAGGCAGCTGCCGGCAGCCAGAATTTTATAATTGAACTCTATGGCTGTGTGAAAAGAAGCAGGGGATTTAAAGTGCTGTTACCGAAAAATGAGAGCTATACTGCCCTTAGCCAGGACCTACCTCTAAAACTCTGCTGCTCTTAGTCACAACATTCCCCTGCAACTTAACACAAGGCCTTGTTCACACAGTACTGTTTTGGTGCCGTTTTTGAAGCTACATCCTGGAGTGGATTAAAAAAACGAACTACCCCTGCAGCTCTGCTGCCCTTCCTCAGTATCTACCCCTGCTGCTCTGCTGCCCTTCCTCAGTATCTACCCCTGCAGCTCTGCTGGCCTTCCTCAGTATCTACCCCTGCAGCCCTTCCTCAGTATCTACCCCTGCAGCTCTGCTGCCCTTCCTCAGTATCTACCCCTGCAGCTCTGCTGCCCTTCCTCAGTATCTACCCCTGCAACTCTGCTGCCCTTCCTCAGTATCTACCCCTGCAGCTCTGCTGCCCTTCCTCAGTATCTACCCCTGCAGCTCTGCTGGCCTTCCTCAGTATCTACCCCTGCTGCCCTTCCTCAGTATCTATCCCTGCAGCTCTGCTGCCCTTCCTCAGTATCTACCCCTGCAGCTCTGCTGCCCTTCCTCAGTATCTACCCCTGCAGCTCTGCTGCCCTTCCTCAGTATCTACCCCTGCAGCTCTGCTGCCCTTCCTCAGTATCTACCCCTGCAGCTCTGCTGCCCTTCCTCAGTATCTACCCCTGCAGCTCTGCTGGCCTTCCTCAGGATCTACCCCTGCAGCTCTGCTGGCCTTCCTCAGGATCTACCCCTGCAGCTCTGCTGGCCTTCCTCAGTATCTACCCCTGCTGCTCTGCTGCCCTTCCTCAGTATCTACCCCTGCAGCTCTGCTGGCCTTCCTCAGTATCTACCCCTGCAGCCCTTCCTCAGTATCTACCCCTGCAGCTCTGCTGCCCTTCCTCAGTATCTACCCCTGCAGCTCTGCTGCCCTTCCTCAGTATCTACCCCTGCAGCTCTGCTGCCCTTCCTCAGTATCTACCCCTGCAGCTCTGCTGCCCTTCCTCAGTATCTACCCCTGCAGCTCTGCTGGCCTTCCTCAGTATCTACCCCTGCAGCTCTGCTGCCCTTCCTCAGTATCTATCCCTGCAGCTCTGCTGCCCTTCCTCAGTATCTACCCCTGCAGCTCTGCTGCCCTTCCTCAGTATCTACCCCTGCAGCTCTGCTGGCCTTCCTCAGTATCTACCCCTGCAGCTCTGCTGCCCTTCCTCAGTATCTACCCCTGCAGCTCTGCTGCCCTTCCTCAGTATCTACCCCTGCAGCTCTGCTGCCCTTCCTCAGTATCTACCCCTGCAGCTCTGCTGCCCTTCCTCAGTATCTACCCCTGCAGCTCTGCTGGCCTTCCTCAGTATCTACCCCTGCAGCTCTGCTGCCCTTCCTCAGTATCTACCCCTGCAGCTCTGCTGCCCTTCCTCAGTATCTACCCCTGCAGCTCTGCTGGCCTTCCTCAGGATCTACCCCTGCAGCTCTGCTGGCCTTCCTCAGGATCTACCCCTGCAGCTCTGCTGCCCTTCCTCAGTATCTACCCCTGCAGTTCTGCTGACCTTAGTAGGGACTTCTGTGGCTTTTCCCACAACTGGCCCGATCTTAGGATATGGTGACACTTTTGCACAGAACACCCCATCTACAGGTGTCGGGTGGCAGCAAAGCTTCAGTTCCAATTAAGCAAAGCAGCGCATGATTTTTTTTACATTTTAGCATGAAAAAGTAATTATCAGCTAAAAATATTTTGACAAATCCCATTTCAGTCAGACTGTTGTGATAAGTGCGGTGTGTGGTTCCCAGGATTCTTCGGAATATGAAATCCTTCTGTAATTGTGCTCACTCGTCTTGCAGCACATCAGAGCTGGTAGATGATGGCAGCGAAGTGTCTGTGTGGGGAAGAGAAGTGCCAGCTGGCGGAGGTCCCTCAGTGCTGCACAAACACGGCACAAAAACAAATAAAAGCAACGCGCTGCAACAGCAAAGGAGCAATGTCTGCAGACAGCTAATCACATGGGGGTCCAGAACTAAAGGGGCAGCAAGAAGGGGTCCCCAGCAGGTGATAATAGATTCTAAATTATGATAAAACGGGCTAACAATTTTGCAGGTAGCTTTGGATTATGAAAAACAATAGAGAAATCAAAAGTATAGTACAGAAATATATACAATGAGACACTGATATAATTATAATACAACCGGCCTGACATTAATATACTGACACTGACTATAATACACAGTGGAGTCCCATTATTATGAGCAGCAGGTAATATCCAGAGTAACCGCCGTGTGCAGCACAGACAGCAGTAGACGGGCGGGGAGTGACTCCATAAGGTGCTGGTCGGTGGTCTCAGGTATCTGGTGCCACGCTGACTGCAGAACACCCCATATTTGGTGGCGGGTGCATGGAGGGAAGGTCCATAAGGCGAACAAGACGATCGAGGTCCCACAGATGCTCAATTGGGTTCAGGTCTGGTGAATTAGGGGGCCAGGGAAGTACTTGGAGGTCTTGGTCGGGCTCTTCCTTGTCGGACATTTCTAGCCGTGTGACATGTCGCATTGTCTTGCTGGAAGATTCCACCTGCCTCAGGGAAGACAATCAGAATGTATGGGGGGGGGGGGAACGACGTGATCTGCAATGATGGATTCACCCCCAAATCGCTTCAGAGCCGTCCACATGGATGAGTGGCTCAGAGAACGGAAGGAAAAATGTCCCCAGACCATAATGCTGCCGCCACCAGCTCGCGTTCTCCCAGCAATGTCTGCCGGGTGTTTGTTCTCGGATGTTTCTCGCCTGACACGCCAACGTCCATCCGTTCCATGAAGCAGAAAACGTGACTCATCAGAGAGGACAACCCTGTGCCAATCATCGGTGGTCCAATTCCGATACTGCCGCGCAAATTGAAGCCTTTTTTTCCTCTGCACGTTTGTTACATCGGAGCAGTGACCGCCCGTCGGCTTCGGATCCCCATACGCAGTCGGGTTCGCTGATCTGTTGTATTAGACACACGTCTGGTCGCCCCCTGGATGATTTTCACGGTGAGCTGCTCCATGTAGCGTGTCGTTCGGTCCTCGCGCACCTTCGTAGCCAACATTCACCTCTCACATCAATGGCGCGTGGTGTTTCCATGTCGGTGATTCTCAATGCTGCCATTTGTCCACTCCCGATACACGGTCACCACCGCAGCACGCGGACACTTCACAAACTGCGCTGTGTGAGAAATACCGCCACCCTGGCCCGAAAGCCAATAATAAGCCCTTATAGTAACTCTGATAAATCGCCCCTTTTACCCATGACGACAACGAGTGACGTGATCAGACTATCGCACCCCTTATATACCCACCGAGCCCAACACACCTCACTGTCTTCATGGGCTACACGCTGCCGACGTGGAAAGTAGGAGGTGATAATAATAGTGTGACTCGACTGTGTATAACCGGCCCGACACTGATTATAATATAACCGGCCCGACACCGACTATAACATAACCGGCCCGACACCGACTATAACATAACCGGCCCGACACCGACTATGATATAACCGGCCCGACACCGACTATAACATAACCGGCCCGACACCGACTATGATATAACCGGCCCGACACGGACTATAATATAACCGGCCCGACACTGACTATAATATAACCGGCCCGACACTGACTATGATATAACCGGCCCGACACTGACTATAATATAACCGGCCCGACACTGACTATAATATAACCGGCCCGACACTGACTATAATATAACCGGCCCGACACTGACTATGATATAACCGGCCCGACACCGACTATGATATAACCGGCCCGACACGGACTATAATATAACCGGCCCGACACGGACTATGACATAACCGGCCCGACACTGACTATAATATAACCGGCCCGACACGGACTATGATATAACCGGCCCGACACTGACTATAAGATAACCGGCCCGACACTGACTATAACATAACCGGCCCGACACTGACTATAAGATAACCGGCCCGACACGGACTATGATATAACCGGCCCGACACTGACTATAGTATAACCGGCCCGACACTGACTATGATATAACCGGCCCGACACTGACTATAGTATAACCGGCCCGACACTGACTATAATATAACCGGCCCGACACTGACTATGATATAACCGGCCTGACACTGACATTTTCACATACTGAGATACTGGCAGAGTTTTTTACGCTGATTTAGACTCAGAATCTGTGTTGGAATCAGTGACAAAAAACTGCCAAAATCGCTCCCCGTTGATTTCAATGGGAGGCAGAGGCGTTTTTTTTCCCGGGCGGCTTTTAGCCGCTTGCCGGAAAGAAAGTGGCAACGCCTTTTTTACTGCGGTTCCGCCTCTGACCTCCCATTGAAATCAATTGGAGGCAGAAAAACCTACGGCACTCGTTTCTGAGTGTTTCGCTGTGTTTTTTGCCCGAGGTCCTTGCATTAGCTTCAATGTCCACAGGTGAAAAATGCAGCAAAAACTGTGGCATAAAAGCACAGTCAGGTGAAAATCTGCCTAAAAATTCATGCAGGAATTCTGGGCAGATTTTTTCTGCCTGCAAAAAACTCTGTGTGAGCAGGGCCTTACATTGACTACAGGAGCCTTGGACACACTCCAACAGCAAAGATAATGATAGTGTAATTAGCTCGGTGCACTGTCTCACAGTCTCTATGTAACTACCTATACCGACTCCTCACCAGGAGGCACACTCCACGTACACATCTTAAAAAGTTTCTCCGCTTTGGACAATCTCTACTTGTTTAGAAGGGTCTCTTGACAATAATCTGACTACAAAGTGTTTCTATGCTCGGAGCCCCAGCGATCAGCTGTGATCTGTGGGGAAACATGGCAGCAAGTGTTCAATTTCCCTGCAGTGCCACCACAGGGGAAATTAAGTATTACACGGTGTCGATTCATATCAATGTGTTGTCTGTGTAATACAAGACAGGACGGGTCCTCCAGAGAAAGAGATACTCTATGTAACCGCTCTCCACTCTGACCAAGAGATGAGGATCCTGAGCATAAAACCCACCGCTATTAACCCTGAATTCCCATATAGTGTGTATGACAATTGGTTCTACAAACTGGACAATCCCTCTAGGGTACTTTGTTTACTTAGGGTGTATTTACACGGTGCAGTTTTCCCGCAAAGCCGTAAATTACACCAAAAACCCACATGCGTTATTACCAGGATTTGACTCGATATTGCCAAATGCGGTTCTTCAGTGAGGTTTTCAGCCACGTGGTAAAACTGCACTGTGTGATTACACTCTTCTATGAAACCTGCTAATTCCCTCCTGCAGGACAGAGACTCTAGTATCTACACTCCAATTATCCTTAACATTTATCGGGGCAGTTAAAGGGGTTTTACACTGGACGATTATCGGGCAGACGAGCGTTAATATAACACTCGTTGCTGATAATTGCCCTGTGTAAACAGGGAAGCGATCAGCAGATGACCGAGCAAACGATCCATCATCTGCAGGTCGTATCACTTAAAAAACTAAAATATTCTGGTTGTCGGAAGCACATCATGGTGTGTAAACAGGGAGACGCGCTGCCGACACGATAATAATGGATGGGGACGAGCAATCTGAGTATCAACCGCTCATCCCCATCCATAGCTCCGTGTGACAGGAGTAAACGAGCGCCGATCAACAATGTCTCGTTGATCGGCGCTTGCTGCACCGGCCGAGTGTCGGCCAGTGTAAAAGGGCCTTAAGTCACATTTCTCTAGAACAGGGGTTCACAGCCGTTGATACTGATCATTATAATCATAATGTGACCCAAAGTGTAAAACTGAAGGGGGTTTTATACTGGACGATTATCGGGCAGACGAGCGTTAATATAATAATTTGCCTGTGTAAACAGGGGAACGATCAGCAGATAAACGGGGAAATGCTCATTCATCGGCTGATCGCATCTTTTATGCAGCTAAAGGGGCTTTACACTGGACGACTATCGGGCAATGTTCATATGACGCTCGTTGCCGATAATTGTCCTGTGTAAACAGGGGAACGACCAGCAGATGAACGAACAAACGCCGGATCATCATCTTCTGATCGTATCGTTTTAAAAATTTAAAATATTCTCCTTGTCGGCAGCGCATCTTGGTGTATAAACAGGGAGACGCGCTGCCGACCTGATGATAATGTACGGGGACAAGCAACGGGAGTAATGATCGATCGTCGCCATCCATAGCCCCATGTGACAGGAGCAAACGAGCGCCGATCAACAATGTCTCGTTGGTCGGTTCTCGCTGCAGCGGCCGCTCATCGGTCGGTGTAAAAGGCCCTTTTACAAACACCTACAAATTCAGGGTGATTGCAGTGAACCCCAATATCTCTCATGGCCCACTTACAACGGTCCAAGTAGCTGAGATATATGGGGCCCCCCGCCCCATGACTGTGACTTGGAGGGAACAATAATAATGTGGTTACTTTGGTGCCGCCAACAACCCAACACAAAGAAGATGCAACAAAAACAACAAAAAATATACACAGACTCCCATTGATGGAAACAAACACTGCTGAACCCCGCAAGTTCCCCCTTGAATGTTACAAAAGTCATATTATTTGGGGCATAAGTACACTTGCGCGCCAAGCCTGCAATCCTACCAGAAATGTCACCAGTCAGGCAAGAAACCACCCTACTGTACACATGGACTGCAAAACCACGCGCTATTCTATAAAAGAAGATAACTCAGATCCCAGCCATTTAACTCCTCGGTGGTCACTCTTAATAGCGGCATGTGAGCGGTAAGCCAGAGGGAAGGGGCTCTATCTGTCCCCGATTGTATCCTACCAATGCAACAAAACTGCAGCGCGACGATCGGTTGCTATGGCAACATAAAGCCTATTAAAGTCATCCACGTCTGCCGTCAGTGCTCAGAATATGGCGACTCACAGTGTCAATAAAAATATAGAAATTTGGTATCTCCGTAATCGTACTGACGTACAGAATAAAGTTAACATGTCATTTTTACCGCACTGACCCCATAAAAAAAGAAACCCCAGAAACTATATGGAGATTGTGTTTTTTCAATTCCACACACAAAATAATTTTTCAAACTTTACCGGTTCATTATAAGGTACATTAAAATGCTGCAAAAAACAAGTCCTCATATATCTTTGTCGATGGAAAAATAAAAAAGTGACGGCTTTTGGAATGAGACAATGGAAAAAAAAAACCTGAGAAAATGAAGATATGCTAAGTCCTCAAGGGGTTAAATTAAAGTCCTCCTTTCAAGTTTTTTACTTAAATGAAATTGCTGTTTAGTAAAACCCCAGTTCAGTGATATCATCTTATACACGGTCATTCTCAGAAGTAGCTCAGTGCACTGCCATGACGGACTCCAGGGGGCGCGTTTTATAAGGTTGGTCAATTTCTGGCTAAAATGTCGCTATTACCATCACAGCTGAACATTTTCTGACGATTACGGATGTCCCAGGTGCTTAGAACATGTAAAGTCATCCAGATCCCTGTGTACACAGAAGACCGAATGAATGGCCCTGAATATATATTATCCGTGTTCAGTTTACGGTTCTTCCTCTGAATGACATGCACTGGTGGAGATAAAGCAATTTCAAGCCTTCCTGACTTCCCTAGAAATAGCTTGTCCTGTCAAGTTCTCCACAGCTATTCCAATGCTCACAGGACAATTCCAGGGCTTATTCAATTTCTGTTACAGTTTGCAGCTCTAGTCTGTAAATACATAACTTATCCTGTACTGATCCTGAGTTACATCCTGTATTATACTCCAGAGCTGCACTCACTATTCTGCTGGTGGAGTCACTGTGTACATACATTACATTACTTATCCTGTACTGATCCTGAGTTACATCCTGTATTATACTCCAGAGCTGCACTCACTATTCTGCTGGTGGAGTCACTGTGTACATACATTACATTACTTATCCTGTACTGATCCTAAGTTACATCCCGTATTATACTCCAGAGCTGCACTCACTATTCTGCTGGTGGAGTCACTGTGTACATATATTACATTACTTATCCTGTACTGATCCTAAGTTACATCCCGTATTATACTCCAGAGCTGCACTCACTATTCTGCTGGTGGAGTCACTGTGTACATATATTACATTACTTATCCTGTACTGAACCTGAGTTATATGATGTATTATACTCCAGAGCTGCACTCACTATTCTGCTGGTGGAGTCACTGTGTACATACATGACATTACTTATCCTGTACTGATCCTGAGATACATCCTGTATTATACTCCAGAGCTGCACTCACTATTCTGCTGGTGGAGTCACTGTGTACATACATGACATTACTTATCCTGTTCTGATCCTGAGATACATCCTGTATTATACTCCAAAACTGGACTCACTATTCTGCTGGTGGAGTCACTGTGTACATACATGACATTACTTGTCCTGTACTGATCCTGAGTTACATCCTGTATTATACTCCAGAGCTGCACTCACTATTCTGCTGGTGGAGTCACTGTGTACATACATTACTTATCCTGTACTGATCCTGGGTTACATCCTGTATTATACTCCAGAGCTGCACTCACTTTTCTGACTCCACCAGCAGAATAGTGAGTGCAGCTCTGGAGTATTATACAGGATGTAACTCAGGATCAGTACAGGACAAGTAATGTAATGTATGTACACAGTGACTGCACCAGCAGAATAGTGAGTGCAGCTCTGGAGTATAATACAGGATGTAACTCAGGATCAGTACAGGACAAGTAATGTAATGTATGTACACAGTGACTCCACCAGCAGAATAGTGAGTGCAGCTCTGGAGTATAATACAGGATGTAACTCCGGATCAGTACAGGATAAGTAATGTAATGTATGTACACAGTGACTCCACCAGCAGAATAGTGAGTGCAGCTCTGGAGTATAATACAGGATATAACTCAGGATCAGTACAGGAGAAGTAATGTAATGTATGTACACAGTGACTCCACCAGCAGAATAGTGAGTACAGCTCTGGAGTATAATACAGGATGTAACTCAGGATCAGTACAGGATAAGTAATGTATGTACACAGTGACTCCACCAGCAGAATAGTGAGTGCAGCTCTGGAGTATAATACAGGATGTAACTCCGGATCAGTACAGGATAAGTAATGTAATGTATGTACACAGTGACTCCACCAGCAGAATAGTGAGTGCAGCTCTGGCGTATAATACAGGATATAACTCAGGATCAGTACAGGATAAGTAATGTAATGTATGTACACAGTGACTCCACCAGCAGAATAGTGAGTGCAGCTCTGGAGTATAATACAGGATATAACTCAGGATCAGTACAGGATAAGTAATGTATGTACACAGTGACTCCACCAGCAGAATAGTGAGTGCAGCTCTGGAGTATAATACAGGATGTAACTCAGGATCAGTACAGGATAAGTAATGTCATATATGAACAGTAACTCCACTTTTTATGGAGCAGAATACCATAGATAGGGAATGTTTTGCCATTGAAACAAAACTTTTGGACTTTGCTTGTTTTCCAGTCCTGGCAAGCAGCAGAAAAAGTCAGATTTCTGGATGGAGTGAACCAAGACGGATCAGTTTTCAGCAGCGCACGGCGTCCTTCAATACAAAGTGTATTACTGTCATTGTGATGAACCCCTCTGGCTCCTGTCGGTACAAGGGATAGCGGCTGCCACATTACGAGTTACGATGCAGCTGAAACTGATTCTAGCACACATAATTACATTTCATCCTTATTGGCATAGTGGGAAGAGCTATTTCCATTCAGATATTGTAACTTCAATTGAATGCGCTGTTACTAAATCACATAAGCCAATAGGATTTACCAGTCGAATACAATTTACTTCTCTGGTGGAAGTTTATCTCAGTGCTAGTTATAGAAGAGCAGGGGACCCTGCGGAGATCGCGCTGCAGACCACGTAGACGATAAGGCTCCTGTAATGTTGCAGACTACAGACTACAAGACCTGCATCTCGGCCATATCATCAAAAGCCACTTTTGTCATAACAGATATTTACAATGAATTTCCACCCATATAGTACATATATATGGATGCAAAATTACACCTAAGTGACTCAGGACCATGACGCTTTGCTTGGTTACCCCCCTTTCCCCAACTGATGTCTGAATGGTATGAATGGATGCTATTACACGGTCCAAAGGAGTGGTCACCCAGATTTGTCTACACCTACATCTCCCCTCTACTGCTGGGTCTCTGTAAGTGTCACATCATTAACCAGGCGGATCAGGATAAACATCACTATAGGTCCACACATGATGTATACGCACGCAGTATTTGTGGCTGTAATCTATATGGTTTCTGGCCATGGTGGGGTTTAGAATTCAAAACTAAAAACTGCACCATCAACGTACCCAACGCGTCTGACATGTTACACTGTGACTTGTAGTTCTACAAAATGGACTTCCTAAGACTTTTAGTAAAAATAATGATTGGACATTGATCCGGCGTTCATATTCATGAACTACTTCCTGGCTGTAGCTTTGGAGTTTGCTGATACATAAAACTGCCGCTACTTTGTCAGCTCTGATTTATGGGCCTGATTATTCCAGCTTCAATGTCCTCTAAGTAATTTTCCATTAACTGAATAACACGATGAGAGGGTCTTACATTGTGCGTTGGCAGGAAACAGGGAGGAAGGTGTCTACCTGCTCTACATATATATATATATATATATATACACACTATCGTTCAAAAGTTTGGGGTCACCCACTTCTCTTTCTACTCTGGTTAGAGCCTGTGTGTGCTGTCCTCTGAAGGGAGTAGTACACACCGTTGTAGGAAATCTTCAATTTCTTGGCAATTTCTCGCATGGAATAGCCTTCATTTCTAAGAACAAGAATAGACTGTCGAGTTTCACATGAAAACTCTATTTTTCTAGCCATTTTGAGAGTTTAATCGAACCCACAAATGTAATGCTCCAGATTCTCAACTAGCTCAAAGGAAGGTCAGTTTTATAGCTCCTCTAAACAGCAAAACCTGTTTACAGCGGTGCTAACATAATTGCACAAGGGTTTTCAAGTGTTTTCTAATCATCCATTAGCCTTCTAACACAGTTAGCAAACACAATGTACCATTAGAACACTGGAGTGATTGTTGCTGGAAATGGGCCTCTATACACCTATGTAGATATTGCATTAAAAACCAGACGTTTGCAGCCAGAATAGTCATTTATCACATTAACAATGTATAGAGGGGATTTCTGATTCATTTCATGTTATCTTCATTGAAAAAAACTGTGCTTTACTTTCAAAAATAAGGAAATTTCTAAGTGACCCTAAACTTTTGAACGGAAGTATATATATATACACACACACACACACACATACACTGTCACATCCATAGTTTGGTTTCACGTTTTAACATAAATATCACAATGCGGTTACATAGAGCGTCTCTCTCTGAGGGACCTGTCCTGTCCTGCATTACACAGACGACACATTAACATGAATGATTACTATGTAATGCTTCATTTCCCCTGTGGTGGCGCTGTAGGGAAACTGAACGCTTAGCGTCATGCACACAACAATAGTTTTGTGGCCATATACTATCCGCAATTCCTATGGTTTCTATGGTCTGTGTATTGACCGAAGCCCGGACCTAAAAAACAAAACAAATATAGGACATGGCGTTATACAGTCCGCATTTGCGGTCTAGGCTCATTGAAATAAATGCACATCTTGTGCGTGCACGGTCCGTGATTGCGGATGACACTCCGCGGCCCATCTGTGCCGTAATCATGGACCGTGCACAAAGCTACGGCCGTGTGCAGGAGGCCTTAGGGTCTGTTCACACGCAGTAGCAAAATACGTCTGAAATTACGGAGCTGTTTTCGCCTGAAAACAGCTCCTGATTTGCAGACGTTTTTGTAACTACTCGCTTTTTTCGCTGCATATTTTACGGACGTTATTGGAGTTGTTTTTCAATGGAGTCAATGAAAAACGGCTCCAAAAACGGCCCAAGAAGGGACGTGCACTTTTTTGACACGGGCGACTTTTAACGCGCCTTCTTTTGACAGCGACGTGTAAAATTACATCTCATGGGAACAGAACATCGTAAAACCCATTGAAAGCAATGGCCAGATGTTTGTAGGTGTAATGGAGCCGTTTTTTTCAGGCGTAACGCCCGAATTACGTCTGAACATACCCTTACTAACAGGTTTACCCACAGATTACAGCTGATCGCTGGGGTTCCCAGCTGGGTAACATTTTGTGATCTGCTTATTGCTAAGGGATCGTTCTAACAAGTAGTAGCATGTCGCGGTTTACATCTAACTATTACATTGGGTAAGGCTGGACAGAATAGAGCACAAGGCTACGCGATTCATTCATCTTTAATATTATCTTCAGTCACTTCCAGAGCTGTAGAAAAAAATGCTGCTTATTTCCAGATCAGTGTGCACGGCGGGAGCTCCGGTGTCCTCGTAAGAACGGCGCTGTTTGGTTACTTTTGATTGCAGTGTCAATATCATAGGTATAGGGGCTCCAAAGGTTGATGTCATTATGAGGTCAGGGGCACTTTAAACAAAGGCGTCAGTAACAATAATGACAGACAGCAAATCCTCCCAAATGCAGATACCAGGCACGGGGTACAGCCCCCCAACTCTGGTTAAGGAAGTTGCATAGTGGAAGGTCTTTGCCGCCACTAGTACATTATGGATTACCTTGTTTAAAGTTCTTCTGTAATGGCCCTTTAAGGGTTAAGCAAATATAAAGCACCAAAAGCGAAGGACAAAAATAAAACCCAAGAATAAAGTTCCTCTCGGTTCAGCTTCGCTCAGGCTGCCGGGGTATGTTTCTCACGCTACAGTTTGATCCCCAGATCTAAAGACCTAGTGTTAGCCTCTAATGATCCTTCCTCTGATATGTTGTGCCCTTGTGTATATATCAAGACAACCGCTGCTGTTTATGGATCTCCTTTTATTTTCTTTCTGCCTGAGACGGTAAAAGGACACAGCGCGGATATGAGAGAATCTCTTGTCTGAGAAATGCGCTGGTGTGTTTGATCCGGGTGACACCACCAGCGCTTGTAACCTCAGATGACACTTCCGCACCTGCTCCAGTTTTCTTGAGAGGGGCTCCAGAGATTTTGCTTGACTACAGTAGCAAGGTCAGCGCTGGTACGGGAGGACGTGTATACGCCGCATCGCCTAGCAACGCTCGCTAAACCTTCTTGAATTTCCTTCTTTCTGCACAGTTCAGCTCGGTTTCCACATTTGCAATGCCAGCAATGCTGATTCTGTTATTGGACGGGAACAGAGTGACCCCTCCAGAGACACTCGACTCTGCATTCTTTTCACTTTGTGGTACAGGTGTGACAACCAGGCCTTAAAGGGCACTTCCCCCAGAAAAAAAAATCACCAGTAAAGGCCCTTTAACACGGGCCAATTATGAGACAAACGAGCGTTCATGTGACTGTTCCTTCCCGATCATTGCGCTATGTAAACAGGACAATGATCAGCCGATGATCGCACAAATGCTCGTTCGTCAGCTGATCGTATTGTTCATGCGCCAAGAAATATTGTCGTTGTCGGCAGTGCATGTGTAAACAACGACGTGCTGCCGGCACAATAGAAATGTATGAGGACGAGCGATCGCCCGTCCCTAAACATGGCGCCTTGTGAAACGAGCGCCGATCAACGAGCGGACATGTAAGAGGACCCTAAAGCTGGATAATGACCAATTAGGCTTCCAGGATTGGTTATCACCTTGGGTTGCTGAATGGAAAATCTGTCCGGTTATGCAGTGAAACATCTGGGGAGATAAACTAAGCAAAATGCGCCAGACTTCTGACACGAAATGCATAAGAAAACGGGTGTACATGCCATGCGACAAATTTATTACGCGCCTCTCAAACAGAAAAATTTAGAAAATTATGTCAAAAAAGAGAAGTGGTAAGATGCGCCAACCAAAAGCTGGTGTAAAGAGAAAAATGTCTAAGGCCATGTTCACACGCTTAACAAAAAACGGCTGTAAAATCAGCTGTTTTTTATGAATCAAGCGTTTTTTACGGCCGTTTTAAGAAAAATGGCTCAAGAAGTGACATACACTTCTTTTTTACGGCCGCGTAAAAAACGCCCCGTGGGAATGGAACGCTGTTTTTCCCATTGAAATAAATGGGCAGATGTTTGGAGGCGTTCAGCCCCCGCATTTGGAGCCTTTTTCCGGGGCGTTTATGGCCCGAAAAACGGCTGAAAATAGGCCGTGTGAACATACCCCAACATGTGCGCCAAATTAAATAGTATGCACCAATGTGATAAATTTGGCGCAGTTTCTGCCTGTCTGGTCTAGTTTAAGACAATATAAATATATTTGCCGCATAGCTGCATAACCAGGGAGATTTTAACCTTTTAGGAGCCTGGGAAAGCTGGGTGACAGCCCATGTAGGAGCTGCAGTCATATATGCTGCCATCCAGCTTTCCCAGAAAAAGCAAAGGACAACTCTAGTAATTATATTTACTGTGGATTTTTGCCGTTTTAGGGAGGAAATGCTCGTTAAGTTCGGTAATTTTCAGGTCATGTGACTGGTTAATAGACTTCGTCTAATCTTCTTCCTCACCGTAATTCATAACATACTCAAAGTCTTTGTAGCAAACGAGTCCATCAGAGTCTCGATCCACTTCCCTGCAGGAGAAACAGAGGGAAGGTAAATACAGACGTGTCCTCGGAGGTCTACAACCTGCATGTATCGCATCTTTGCTATTCTATGTATATTTCTTAAAGGGGTACCCCACCTATATTTATTACTAGAAAAATCAAATCAGAGATGGCGAATGACACTGGTATCCGATACAGACTGGTTGCTATGAATACACTGCCTCTCAGCCACAGTCTCGTATTTGGGTTTGTCAGGCTTCCTATCCATAGCAATCAGTCCTCTATTCTTTAGCCGATCTGTGGGTAAAGCTAAAATCGGGCATCCTTGACAAAGTACAACGAAAAGTTCTGCAACTTCCTAATATGCTTAGTGTTTCACAGTGTTTTCAGGTGTTTTTCGGAGCGTAAACACCTAGAAAAAAACACCAGAAAAAACGGAAGCTGAACGCCTTGAAACATCTGCCCATTGATTTCAATGGAAAAAACGGCGTTTAGTTCAGACGGGGCGTTTTTTTACGCGGCCGTTTGAAAACACTGCGTTCAATAAATGCCCCGTATACCGAAGTGCATGCCATTGTGTCAATAGAAAAACAGCTCCAGAAACGTCCGAAAAAAACGCATTAAAAAACGTTTGATGATTTAAAAACGGCTGAAAATGAAAGGCTGTTTTCCCTTGAAAACAGCTCCGTATTTTATAGCCGTTTTTACTTTAGCGTGTGAACATAGCCTTATAGTGTATCAAGCCTAGGTACTCCTCTGTGAGCGAAAACCATCTGCAACACAAATCCATTCACTGACAGCAAGCGGAGATCTATGGTGAGGAACTGAAATACAATGAATAATTAGGCTATGTTCACACGGGGTATTTTGACGAGTTTTTTTATGCGGAAACCGCGTCGCAAAACTCGGCAGAAACGGCCCGAGAACGCCTCCCATTGATTTCAATGGGAGGCGTCGGCGTCTTTTTCCCGCGAGCAGTAAAACTGCCTCGCAGGAAAAAGAAGCGACATGCCCTATCTTCGGGCGCTTCCGCCTCTGACCTCCCATTGACTTCAATGGGAGGCAGGAGAAAGCGTGTATCTCGCTGTTTCGGGCGAAAAACGGCGCGATAATTGCTGCGAAAATTGGCGTGCAGGGAGAGGAATATCTGCCTCAAATTTCCAAACGGAATTTTGAGGCAGATATTCCTCCCCCAAAATACTCCGTGTGAACATAGCCTTAAAGGGATTTTTCCTGGAGTGTAATATTGTATTCTAAAGATAGGGCATTGGTGGTGGTCCAACTCCCGACACACTCCCGCCGCTGCATGAAACGGCAAATTCGCGAATTCTCTCGGTCTTGACATGAGGAACAGTGAGGAACAACGCTTCATGCAGTACTACTCCTCCTGTCAGAAGGACATACACTGAGAGGGAACCCCCATGGACACCACTGTAAGTCAATAGGGTCTGCTGGGGGTTTCTGTCATACAATGAATCCGGCAGAGATACATTGCGTCCGTCACGAACCGAAACCACGATGCAGATATGAACAGAGCGTGTGATGGCGGAGATTACGGACATCTATCTGCAAATAGAAGTGGAGGGGGGATGTATAAGAGGCAATAAAGACATGAAGATTGGAAAGCCCATAAGGACTGGAGCGTGCGCCATTCCTGGCGTCTCCCCCATCGTGATCATGTATCAGAATAGTGAAGGGTGGAACATGTTTTAGGGCGGGTTATTAACTGTCGGTATTCTGGAATATAGAGCCAGTAATGAGCGCGCGGGCGTGTCAGATAACTGGAAACCGTAAGAAGAGAAGCTGCGCAGGTCGGGACGCCATTATTTCTATAATCCAGTTTTGACATTTACTTTCAATTTCAAGTTTCTATTTGGTGTTTGGCGGGAACCCGCGGAGAATCAGTCTGACGGTACGACGACCGCTGCGGTGACATTCATCAGTATCTCTGATGGCTTTTACACCATCAATCATGGACGGACGCTCTGGACTGGAGGGCGCCCAAAGCGCAGCGTTAATCTCCTTAAAATTATTATACGATGTTCCTGAAGGAACCCAGATTGGGCGACCATTATCGGCGTGACGTTCACTCCGGCGCCATGGAAGTCACTAGTATTGAACCATACATTAGGATTTGATTCTTCAACCCCAGAAGTGTGTGGGTCTCATATATCAATCTCTAAAGACTAAAAACTGGCGCCATGTCTGAAAATATGCGCCATTTTTATTGCTATATATAAGCATTTTTCTCCTGAAATATCATTAACCATTAGCAGGCTGGACGTCTACTACAACCCCCCCCCCCCACCTCAGGGTGTCACAAATTGATAAAGTGCCGGGAAACAGAGTGTCGTCACAGAAACCAACATTTTTAGACCAACCCAAAACTTTCAGAGGCCGAAAAGGGTATGTTCACACGCAAACTCAAAGACGTCTGAAAATACGGAGATGCTTTCAAGGGAAAACAGCCCCTAATTTTCAGAAGTTTTTTTCACAGCGTTTTTTACGGACGTTTTTGGAGCGGTTTTCAATACAGTCTATGAAAAACAGCTCCAAAAACGTCCCAAGAAATGACCTGCACTTCTTTTTCGCGGCCGTTTTTATACGCGGCCATTTTTCAAAGCGGCAGCGTAAAAAAACTGCCCATCGGAACAGAACTGCATTTTTCCCATTGAAGTCAATGGGCAGATGTTTGGAGGCGTTCTGCTTCCGATTTTTCTAAAAACGGCCGAAAATAAGACGTGTGAATATACCCTAACAATCTGTGCACCTATGAAAGCAGGACTAGGCCAGGACAAGTTTTCTGCCTCTGGATGCAATCAAGAATGTTTCTATTCGCTGACCGCAATCAGAGATATTGAGATGCAAAGTAGAATTGATGTTTTCCTGATATATTATAAGTGAAAACAGGACTAAGGTTATGAAGATATATTATAAAATGCTAAGTAGATGTTACTTGAAGGAGGAGTGTCACTTTAACTTGCAGCAACTACCATAAAGCCAATATCCATGACGAGTGGAGGGGTAAAATAGCATAAAGGATACACATCTGATACCTGAAGACAGACCCTCAAACAGCTCCAGCCGGGGAGGAGTGATGTGGGTCCTCTGATTAACCAGCCACAAGCTGCAGAGATCTGTGCGCTCCCTCCCCGTGGGGCTCCGCCGGCGTTCAGATGAAATGCCTGTATCCTGAGTGTGAGAAATGCCGCCAGCAACCTCCACTCACAGCAACCTCCACTCACAGCAACCTCCACTCACAGCAACCTCCACTCACAGCAACCTCCACTCCCAGCAACCCCCACTCACAGCACACCCCACTCACAGCAACCTCCACTCACAGCAACCTCCACTCACAGCACACCCCACTCACAGCAACCTCCACTCACAGCACACCCCACTCACAGCAACCTCCACTCACAGCAACCTCCACTCACAGCACACCCCACTCACAGCAACCTCCACTCACAGCAACCCCCACTCACAGCACACCCCGCTCACAGCACCCTCCACTCACAGCACACCCCACTCACAGCAACCTCCACTCACAGCACGCTCCACTCACAGCACGCCCCACACACAGCACGCCCCACTCACAGCAACCTCCACTGACAGCACTCCCCACTGACAGCACTCCCCACTGACAGCACTCCCCACTCACAGCACGCCTCACTCACAGCAACCTCCACTCACAGGAAACTCCACTCACAGGAAACTCCACTCACAGCAATCTCCACTCACAGCACACCCCACTCACAGCAACCTCCACTCACAGCAACCTCCACTCACAGCAACCTCCACTCACAGCAACCTCCACTCACAGCAACCTCCACTCACAGCAACCTCCACTCACAGTAACCTCCACTCACAGCAACCTCCACTCACAGCAACCTCCACTCACAGCTCGCCCCACTTACAGCAACCCCCACTCACAGCACGCCCCACTCACAGCAACCTCCACTCACAGCACGCTCCACTCACAGCACGCCCCACACACAGCACGCCCCACTCACAGCAACCTCCACTGACAGCACTCCCCACTGACAGCACTCCCCACTCACAGCACGCCTCACTCACAGCAACCTCCACTCACAGGAAACTCCACTCACAGCAATCTCCACTCACAGCACACCCCACTCACAGCAACCTCCACTCACAGCAACCTCCACTCACAGCAACCTCCACTCACAGCAACCTCCACTCACAGCAACCTCCACTCACAGCAACCTCCACTCACAGTAACCTCCACTCACAGCAACCTCCACTCACAGCAACCTCCACTCACAGCTCGCCCCACTTACAGCAACCCCCACTCACAGCACGCCCCACTCACAGCAACCTCCACTCACAGCAACCTCCACTCACAGCACGCCCCACTCACAGCAACCTCCACTCACAGCACGCTCCACTCACAGCACGCTCCCACTCACAGCAACCCCCACCCACAGCAACCCCCACTGACAGCACGCTCCACTCACAGCAACCTCCACTCACAGCACGCTCCACTCACAGCACGCTCCACTCACAGCACGCTCCACTCACAGCAATCCCCACTGACAGCACGCTCCACTCACAGCACCCTCCACTCACAGCAACCTCCACTCACAGCACCCTCCACTCACAGCACCCTCCACTCACAGCACGCCCCACTCACAGCACGCCCCACTCACAGCACGCCCCACTCACAGCACGCTCCACTTACACCACTCACAGCAACCTCCATATTAACGTTTTTGCTGCAGTTTTTTTTCGAAGAATGGGCATGAGATTTTCTAAATCTCATTTACTTTGCTGCTACTGTAAATGCTGCGGAATTGCAGCACTAGCCCCACACAGTTTGTAAGGGACTTAGTACTTCAATTCCTCACCATTTTCAAGATCTCTGCTTGCTCTCAGTTAAAGGCAATCTACATCCAAAGACTGAAACTCATACTAATACAGCTGAAGGCTTGATACAATGTATCAGAGTGCCTTCCATTTTCAAAACTTCTGATTGTTGTCAGTGAATTGGAACATATTTGTTTGCATACAGAGGCTAAAAACCCCTACAGAACAAACACTTCTCACAGCTCAGGGTTTGCTACAATTGTACAGTCTAAACAATCCCATGTGAGCTAAACAGCGCAGCAAAACAGCGCAGCAACAATTCCAAAATAAAGTAAGACAGATTAAGTGTTGTGGGCGCCGTTCTCTCGAATATTCATTCTTCACCGTGAAATTATTTTGCCAAATGTGTTTGCAAATATTGTAAATGTGAGGAAGCGCGCCGGGCCGCCAGCCGCGGAGACTTTCTATTAATTCTCTGAGCTTGTTGTGATCGTTTGATTCTTCTTCATATAAATGGCGGCAGCGAGGGATGAGCGGCGCCACTTGTTTTCCCGGTCAGATGTTTTACTTTATTGAGAATGTCTGTACTTGGTAATGAGTTGATGCGTTTAATTCCAGTCTATGGGGATCTCTAATAAATTGTGTGACCCGCCAGACTCCGGCACCACATGCTCACGTCCTTCATCACTTGTCTTGGCTATGCTCTTGTTTGGCGGCGGTGCTGCGCACCATTCTCTTTCCACACAACACCCAGATATAGGTAACCCCTTTACATGTGGCCTACGAGGACATTTGGGGGGCGTTTTTTTTTTTATATACAATCGATCATCTTCAATGGGGTAATAATGTAAGTGACTGCCGTTTTGCATACAAACGGTGATTTGCTCTGATGACACCATGTTTGAACGAGGCTGCCTGCACACGTTGCGTGTTTTGCTGCGGAAAATACGCAGCAAAACCGCAAGAATTTCGCAACTTTGCTGCATTTTTTTGGTGCGTTTTTTTCGTTTTGCTGCGTAAATCGCTGTGTTTTCACGCTGCAGGTTTTGCTATGAATTTCTCCAGAACTAGGCAGACAGAATTTAAAAGCGTAATCGCGGGATAAATTGACATGCCACAGTTTTGAAAATACGCACCGCGGGTCAATTTACGTCCCGAAAAATACAGCAGCGTGGACATGGGATTTCCTTGGAGTCTTATGGCCTATGCTGGTAATGTATTACGCAAATACGCGTGGCAAAACCGCACGTAATACGCACCGTGTGCATTGACCCTCAGGCTGAGTTCACATCTCATTTTGTGCACATTTGTGGTACACGACGACGTATGTTTTTAAAGTCACAGAAATTTATGAATTAGTAATATAAGCTTATTATTTTTGTAGTTTTCAATTTTCTACGTTTGTGTCCGTTCTTGCTTCTAAAAACGTATACTTTTTTTTTTGTTCTTGAGCTAAATCAAACGTTGTAAAGTCAAGATTTCCCATATATGGTGCCAAACATATTAATTTTACGTATGCAAAACGTAGGGTTTAAGATTGAATACGTCGTCCATTGACTTCAATACAAATAAAAATGTATAGGTGTGGTACACGTATTGGAAGAGTAGTGAGCAGCGTAGTGGACTGCACTTTTCAGGACATGGGAAAAAAAAAAGGATAAAACGTAAGCACAAACTACACCGTGAGGGCGTCCGTCCTGACCATAGAAATCAATGTGCACATCAGACGTGGGGTAAAAACGAGACGTGAACTTAGCCGAATAAATCAGGAGGTGTCGATTTGTTTTGTCTTTGTGTGTTTGTTCTATCGTTTTTTGCTGTAAGGCCCTGCGCACATCATTTTTATACTCTACGGTTCCGACGTACACACTTAACGTGTCCATAGGGCTCCACAAGCCCGATGGGGGCTAAAAGACTAGAGTAGTAGACTATGATTTTCCATCCCGCTGGATCCCGGCTGACATCTGGGAAGCCCCAGTGACGTAACTCGACAGCAAGCTGCTCAGTCGTTCCCATAGAATAGAGAGACGCGCGCACACCTCTCCATTTACTGCCCGTCTGGAATCGGTGGCCAGCCGGCGCTTCACAAGGTGGGACGGAAATCTGGGGACAGCCGTTCTTGATATAGGTGCGACCCACATCCATCAGACATTCATATGCTTTGGATATGCCATATATTTGTGAGATGGAAATAACCTTTTAACGGTCCATATATAAACAGTTACATCAATGGAGCCTCCCGACATATCCTTTAAACGGCGGCGGCCAGTAACGGATGTCTAACAATGGCGTCCATCGCCCATACGCGATAATGGTATCTGCTTCAATTTCACATCATTTTCATCATCTCTGATTTGTCAGTGAATGGAAACATTCATTCTTTGCATCTAGAGAGCCTAGTTCTGCTCCTACAGTTGGTCCTGCAGAACTGCTCCTATGGTCCCGGCTAGATTCACACGAGCGTTGCGCATCTCGGACGTGAAAAACTGCAGTTTTTCACGTCCCAGGTGCATCCGTGCTTTTCCCTGCGGGATGCGTTATCACTAGAGTCTATGGAGGGGATGTGTGGAGCGCAAAAAAAAATAGGACATGTCCCATTTTCTCACGGACTCTTCTCTTCACACGATCCATTGAAACGACGGTCGTGTGAATGGCCCCATTGAATTCCATAGATATGTGTGACGGCCGTTGTTTTAACGGACGTATAACCCGTTCGTGTGAATAAGGCCTAACACAGCAGTAGCACAAATCTCTGTTTTATCCTGGACTCCAGGCTGGCAGCTCTTATGTACGCAGATAAATTGTAACAAGTCCGTCAATTGTGTGAGCAGGACTAGGTCAGAATCTATAACATCCGCAGGGTAACCCAGCTGCAGTCGCCGTGTGCTATGACGACGCTCTGGTTAAACATTGTATCCCCCAGTAAACCTATAAGAAGGCAGCGCTGCTGCCGAGAACAATTACAGGGTGAAGTATCTCTCCAGTTTTATTAAATTGGCAGCGGAAAGAAGCCCCGAATCCAGGGAACGGGCGCACAAGTGCCATCCACATAATGCCGCGCTGTGCACGGTCCTGCGAGTGGGGATCAAATCATTTCAAAGCACTTTAGCAGGTAAGTATCTAGAAGAATCTTAAAGTGATTATATGCTGGAGATAATAGGCCTGAGAGGCTAATCATTTAATCCTCTAAGAAGTGCGATCCTGAAGATCAGAGCCCGCACAGCAAGCGAACATCAAATGGGAATTCCTAAATGCGAAAGAAGGGACCGGCAATTACCGTGGCTTACGCGCCTCACCCTTGATGTCTGTCACTGAATGGACTGACAACGGGTCATGATAGGACTATTAGACATAAGTCATGTTAGAGAAGCCCCCACAGATGATAATCACATGTTGCTTCCATCCTCTTGCAATTTCACGCTCCACAGCACTCCCTTATCTAATAAGGACACATCCGTATGTTAATCCTGAGCCTCCTGTTTCATGAATACAATACCGGAACTATAGTAAAGACTGACACGAACACAAGCAAAGCATTAGGAAAGAAGTTAAAACAAAAAACCACAAATAGGAGACAAGAAGCGCTATGGCCATTAGTGGTTGTTACAGTGGTTGTTATAGTGGTTGTTATAGTGATTGTTATAGTGGCTGTTATAGTGGTTGTTATAGTGCTTGTTAGGCTATGTTCACACGGAGTATTTTGGGGGAGGAATATCTGCCTCAAAGCTCCAAACGGAATTTTGAGGCAGATATTCCTCCCCCAAAATACTCCGTGTGAATAGCAATGATCGCGCCGTTTTTCGCCCGCGGCCATTGAGCGCCGCGGGCAGAAAACACGCTTTCTCCTGCCTCCCATTGAAGTCAATGGGAGGTCGGAGGCGGAAGCGCCCGAAGATAGGGCATGTCGCTTCTTTTTCCCGCGAGGCAGTTTTACTGCTCGCGGGAAAAAGACGCCGACGCCTCCCATTGAAATCAATGAGAGGCGTTCTCGAGCCGTTTCTGCCGAGTTTTGCGACGCGGTTTCCGCGTCAAAAAACTCGGCAAAAGACCCCGTGTGAACATAGCCTTATAGTGCTTGTTATAGTGGCTGTTATAGTGGTTGTTATAGTGGTTGTTATAGTGGCTGTTATAGTGGCTGTTATAGTGATTGTTATAGTGGTTGTTATAGTGCTTGTTATAGTGGCTGTTATAGTGGCTGTTATAGTGGCTGTTATAGTGGCTGTTATAGTGGCTGTTATAGTGGTTGTTATAGTGGCTGTTATAGTGGCTGTTATAGTGCTTGTTATAGTGGTTGTTATAGTGATTGTTATAGTGGCTGTTATAGTGGCTGTTATAGTGGCTGTTATAGTGGCTGTTATAGTGGCTGTTATAGTGCTTGTTATAGTGGCTGTTATAGTGGCTGTTATAGTGCTTGTTATAGTGCTTGTTATAGTGCTTGTTATAGTGCTTGTTATAGTGGCTGTTATAGTGGCTGTTATAGTGGCTGTTATAGTGGCTGTTATAGTGGTTGTTATAGTGGCTGTTATAGTGGCTGTTATAGTGGCTGTTATAGTGCTTGTTATAGTGGTTGTTATAGTGATTGTTATAGTGGTTGTTATAGTGGCTGTTATAGTGGCTGTTATAGTGGCTGTTATAGTGGCTGTTATAGTGCTTGTTATAGTGATTGTTATAGTGGTTGTTATAGTGGTTGTTATAGTGGTTGTTATAGTGACTGTTATAGTGGTTGTTATAGTGGCTGTTATAGTGGCTGTTATAGTGGTTGTTATAGTGATTGTTATAGTGGTTGTTATAGTGGTTGTTATAGTGGTTGTTATAGTGGCTGTTATAGTGGTTGTTATAGTGATTGTTATAGTGATTGTTATAGTGGCTGTTATAGTGGCTGTTATAGTGGCTGTTATAGTGATTGTTAGGGGGGATTCACACGAGCGTGTATTCGGTCCGTGCGGGCCGCGTGGTTTTCACGCGGCACGCATGGACCAATACAAGTCTATGGGGCAGTACAGACAGTCCGTGCTTTTTGCGCTGCGTTTGTCTGCTGCGCAAAAAGCGCGACAGGTTCAATAACTCTGCGTATTTCGCGCATCACGCACCCATTGAAGTCAATGGGTGCGTGAAAATCACGCGCACCACACGGAAGCACTTCCGTGGGACGAGCGTGATTCGCGCAACAGCAGTGAAAAGGATGAATGAAAACCGAAAAGCACCACGTGCTTTTCTGTTTCCGAACATCCAAACGGAGTGTCTTTGCGATGAGCAAAGCCGGACAAGCGTACCGAACTTCACCGGGTTCGGCCAAACTCGTTTTGGCCGATCCCGGCAAAAAAATTATCGGTACGCGACGTCAGGAGATAGTCACTGTCCACGGTGCTGAAAGAGTTAAACTGTTTCAGCACCATGGACAGTGACTTGCGATCCCAAAATACATTAACCTGTAAAAAAAAACCGAAGTTCTAACTTACCGATTACTCCTGTCTCCTTCCTGCAGTCCGACCTCCCGGGATGACACTTCAGTTCAAGTGACAGCTCCAGCCAATCACAGGCCAAGCACAGGCTGCAGCCAATCACAGGCTGCAGCGGTCACTTGGACTGCTGCGTCATCCAGGGAGGTGGGGCCCGATGTCAAGAGAGGCGCGTCACCAAGGACGCGTCACCAAGGACGCGTCACCAAGGCAACGGCCGGGAAGTTCTCGGTAAGTAGGAACTTTATCTTTTTTTTTTACAGGTTTTTCGCTGTTGTGTTCGGCATTCACTGTCGAGGGTGCTGAAAGATTTAGCTCTTTCAGCACCTTGGACAGTGACGGGCGTTGACAAGCCTCATCTCTATGATGCCGGCTGCGCGAAAATCACGCAGCCGCGCATCAGACACGCATGACACACGCAGCTGTCAAATGGTTTTTGCGCTCGCAAAACGCTGCGTTGTTTGCGCGCGCAAAAACGCAACGTTCGTGTGAATCTGGCCTAATAGTGGCTGTTATAGTGGTTGTTATAGTGGCTGTTATAGTGGCTGTTATAGTGGTTGTTATAGTGATTGTTATAGTGGTTGTTATAGTGGTTGTTATAGTGGCTGTTATAGTGGTTGTTATAGTGGCTGTTATAGTGGTTGTTATAGTGATTGTTATAGTGGCTGTTATAGTGGCTGTTATAGTGGCTGTTATAGTGCTTGTTATAGTGCTTGTTATAGTGCTTGTTATAGTGGCTGTTATAGTGGCTGTTATAGTGGCTGTTATAGTGCTTGTTATAGTGCTTGTTATAGTGCTTGTTATAGTGCTTGTTATAGTGGTTGTTATAGTGGTTGTTATAGTGGTTGTTATAGTGGTTGTTATAGTGGTTGTTATAGTGCTTGTTATAGTGGTTGTTATAGTGCTTGTTATAGTGGTTGTTATAGTGGCTGTTATAGTGGTTGTTATAGTGGCTGTTATAGTGCTTGTTATAGTGCTTGTTATAGTGCTTGTTATAGTGCTTGTTATAGTGCTTGTTATAGTGGTTGTTATAGTGGTTGTTATAGTGGTTGTTATAGTGGTTGTTATAGTGCTTGTTATAGTGGTTGTTATAGTAGTTGTTATAGTGCTTGTTATAGTGCTTGTTATAGTGGTTGTTATAGTGCTTGTTATAGTAGTTGTTATAGTGCTTGTTATAGTGGTTGTTATAGTGGTTGTTATAGTGGTTGTTATAGTGCTTGTTATAGTGGTTGTTATAGTAGTTGTTATAGTGCTTGTTATAGTGCTTGTTATAGTGCTTGTTATAGTAGTTGTTATAGTGCTTGTTATAGTGGTTGTTATAGTGGTTGTTATAGTGGTTGTTATAGTGGTTGTTATAGTGCTTGTTATAGTGGTTGTTATAGTGCTTGTTATAGTGGTTGTTATAGTGGTCGTTATAGTGGTCGTTATAGTGGTCGTTATAGTGGTCGTTATAGTGGTCGTTATAGTGGTCGTTATAGTGGTCGTTATAGTGGTCGTTATCCTCCATCTCTTATCTATGTAGGAGAATAAAATAACTGAAAGTTCACATTTTGCATTTAGATGCAGGTTTGTTTTTTTTTACCTCTGGAAAAGCTGCGCTGACCAGATGGTACATGAACGTGAATTACATTAAATCTGTTTCTGGGAAAGCTGGGTGACCACCAGAATGGCCGACATTACGGCTCCAACAGGAATGGTCCCCCAGCTTACACTTTAAGGGGGCGTGACATTGTAACGCTTCATCTCGCAGACAGTGCTATAAAAGTGAAGAGGCTGAGAAGTGGGTGTGAAATATATAATGTCACGCAGCATGGAGTCCACTGCCCGGGGAGATGTCACTGTATCCGGCTGGGCCCATCTGTCCTGGTATAAAGTATCAGGAGCAAATGTCCGGGATGTCCCAACTACATGGGGCATTTTGTAGGGCACAGAAGGAATAGATGGGATAATGAGTGCGGGCGATCTGTTCTGGAAGGACATCTGCTATACGTTACTTTATTTATTGTGTTACTTAAATGTCTCATCAGCAGCGAGGATCAAATCGCAGATGTCAGTCGGGGTCAGCATGTCACAATATACATGACGTTACAGCCAGAGTCATCCCGGAATAGCTGTACTGATGAGTTTTCGGAAAGGGTTCCAAAAGTTCTGAATTATTTTTCTTTTCAATTTCTACCCTTCTTCAAGATCTCTGTTTGCTTTAATTGAACAACAACATTCTTGTACACATTAGGAGGCTAAAACCAGTCCTGATCTCCACCTGCTCAACAAGCTGAGGGGGTTGTTACAATGTTTCAGTCAGGGTAATCCACAGCAGCAGCAGGACATCTCCCTCCCGTCCTGTCAGCCCCAAGAGCATTATTGAGGTTGGGCATTGAGCGCTCAGTGGTCCCGTTCGGTGTTATTATGTGGCCTGCGTTTCGTGGCTGAGCTTGTGTTGCTCGTGGAGGTCTCCACTTCATTGTATCGGCTCTTATCGGTGACCCTGGCGGCTTTACCACGGCAGAAGTTTCAGGAATTGACAGTGCACCCGAAATGGCCACATCCAATAATTATATAATTCATATTTTTATTTCACAGACTTCGTTTCCTTGGCAGAAAGTCTTTCAAAGTGCAGCAAGTTTTATACCCAATGAAATCTCAGGTGCACGAAGCAGAAAACATAATGAGGGAGATTTATTAAGAACGGTGTTTAATATAAAGGTATCTGGAGTAAGAGGCGCCTCTCTGGCTGTCCGTGCACCTGAAAGGGAAACCTATGCCAGCTAAGAGTTGGCGTTGATTTCCTCTATAGTTTACGCCGGTTTCTAGAATAAATTGCAGTAAACTTGTCAGGGTGTGGCAGGCCCTGTCCCTTTTACTAAGCTCCGTTTTTGTAAAAGTTTCGTGGGCAGCTTAAAGGCTACGGAACCTTTGAAAATCCTTTTTGTTTTTTTTTTTAACCAAAAAGAACTTTGTAATTAGTTTTCATTAAAAAAAAAAAAAGTTTTACTTTTTGAGATCCAGCTTCTATGTGTCCTGTATATCCTGCAGCTGTATCTTGTGCTGAAACACGAATCCGTCAGTTCAGTGGGACTGACGGCTTCGGTGACAGCGGGTCTCTGACACGCAGGATCCACCTGTTATCGAACTTAGATGTGATTGATAATAAAGCTGGATCCTGCGTGTCCCTGACCCGCTGTCACTAAAGCCGTCAGTCCCACTGATCTGACGGATTCGGGTTTCAGCACAAGATACAGCTGCTGTGTATACAGGATACTAAGAATCTGTGTCTCAAATAGCAAAACAATAACTTTATAATAACACAAATCAATTGTTTTTGTAAAAACAAAAAAAGTCTTCAAAGATTTACATAGTTCTTAAATGCTTAAAAGGTTGTTTTTTGGTTGTTTTATTTGGGGAAATTGTGACTTTTGATGCATTTGTGACTTTTCCATGCCAAAAAACCTGCGTAGAAAAGTTCATAAACTCCTCCCATAGACTTCAATTCTAGATTTGGATGAACCATCGCTCTCTCCTGGAGTCGCTAGAGAAGAAATACATAAATGTAGATCATCCCGGTGATGTCCTGCGGCCTTGTGCGATTTTCCCATGTGTCCAGATGTGACCGGGAGGACGGCGACATTAGCCGCCCGCTTCCATTCAGTGGCAGCGCAGGCTCCAGGCACGTCCTGTGGGGAATCTCCCGCCGGCTATCGCTCCACTACACTGCATTGTCTCCCAGTGTTCAGCGCGTCAGATTAATTACACAGCTCATTTTGTTTGTTTCTCTGTTACTGAATACAAGAGGCGCTGTATCTCGTATGGATAAGGGAGCTTGACAATGCAGCCTTTAGAAGACGCGTACACATTAAGTAATTGACTTCTCTCCCAGAGCCCAATTATAAATCAGTAGGGAGAATGGATCTTAATCAAGCGGAACTTAACACATTCGCTGCTGGAAAGGACAAGGGATGAGTAGAACAAGTGGTTAAATGCAGGTAAACTGATACTCAATTAAAATTGCAACATTAAACAATAGTAAATTGCAGAAATGGAACACAGGCTCAAGCTGCCGCTCTGTCCCCATACTTTACATTGCGGCACTGCTCCATTAGTACACAGCTGTGATCTGTAACTCCAGTTTAGCTTAATTGTCTATTGGAGTCTATGGTAGTCAGAAATCTAAATGATGAACTCACTTTGTACACACATTACTATAATCTTGTACTGTTTCCGAGTTACAGTCTGTATTATACACCAGAGCTGCACTCTCTATTCTGCTGGTGGAGTCACTGTGTATATACATTACTTATCCTGTACTGATCCTGCGTTACATCCTGTATTATACTCCAGAGCTGCACTCACTATTCTGCTGGTGGAGTCACTGTGTACAGACATTACATTACTTATCCTGTACTGATCCTGAGTAACATCCTGTATTATACTCCAGAGCTGCACTCACTATTCTGCTGGTGGAGTCACTGTGTACATACATTACATTACTTATCCTGTACTGATCCTGAGTTACATCCTGTATTATACTCCAGAGCTGCACTCTCTATTCTGCTGGTGGAGTCACTGTGTATATACATTACATTACTTATCCTGTACTGATCCTGAATTACATCCTGTATTATACTCCAGAGCTGCACTCACAATTGTGCTGGTGGGGTCACTGTACATACATTACATTACTTATCCTGTATTATACTCCAGAGCTGCACGCACTATTCTGCTGGTGGAGTCACTGTGTACATACATTACATTACTTATCCTGTACTGATCCTGAGTTATATCCAGTATTATACTCCAGAGCTGCACTCATTATTCTGCTGGTGGAGTCACTGTGTACATACATTACTTATCCTGTATTGATCCTGAGTTATATCCAGTATTATACTCCAGAGCTGCACTCATTATTCTGCTGGTGGAGTCACTGTGTACATACATTACTTATCCTGTATTGATCCTGAGTTATATCCTGTATTATACTCCAGAGCTGCACTCACTATTCTGCTGGTGCAGTCACTGTGTACATATATTAATTATCCTGTACTGATCCTGAGTTACATCCTGTATTATACTCCAGAGCTGCACTCACTATTCTTCTGGTGGAGTCACTGTGTACATACATTACATTACTTATCCTGTACTGATCCTGAATTACATCCTGTATTATACTCCAGAGCTGCACTCACTATTCTGCTGGTGCAGTCACTGTGTACATATATTACTTATCCTGTACTGATCCGGAGTTACATCCTGTATTATACTCTAGAGCTGCACTCACTATTCTGCTGGTGGAGTCACTGTGTACACATTACATTACTTATCCTGTACTGATCCTGAGTTATATCCTGTATTATACTCCAGAGCTGCACTCACTATTCTTCTGGTGGAGTCACTGTGTACATACATTACATGACTTATCCTGTACTGATCCTGAGTTACATCCTGTATTATACTCCAGAGCTGCACTCACTATTCTGCTGGTGGAGTCACTGTGTACATACATTACATTACTTATCCTGTACTGATCCGGAGTTACATCCTGTATTATACTCCAGAGCTGCACTCACTATTCTGCTGGTGGAGTCACTGTGTACATACATTACATTACTTATCCTGTACTGATCCGGAGTTACATCCTGTATTATACTCCAGAGCTGAACTCACAATTGTGCAGGCTTCATAGCTGAATCCTCCCAGCATTACCCAGTTGTTTAGTGTCTGCACAACACTTGCTCTGGTGATTTGCATTCTGGGAAGCATTGTCTTTAAACCTGGCACTGTAGTAAGGTGATGTAGGAAAAACTAGCTTACCCCCCTTGCATTACAGGAGCTCAGATAAGCTGTTAGGGGGGTGAATGCCCAGAAGCTTGGAATGGCCAGGTGTATTGCGCTGTCAGTGTGCTGTCACCCGTCCTCCTCTGATTTATATCCAACTATCTGGGAAAGTTTCCTCCTCAGCACGATGCATATTTTGCTTGCTGCGCACACTCAGCACGTGAGAGATTGTGCCTGCGAGGCTTTGCGCAGTCCGTCCGCTGACACATTTCTCGAGCCATATGGCTGAGAATATTTTTTTTTTCAGAATCATATTTTGTTTGGTTGTCAGAAAGCTGAGAACATGAAGTGTTGCCGCTTATTGCTTCACACGTTATCAGTGGATGATTCGATGATCCCTGTTGGGGGAGGGGGGAGACTTTTCTCAAAGTCGTGAAAAGAGGAAAGCGGTAAAAAAACAGTGTGATTGCAAGCCACAATGTATAACCGGCGGCGCAGTGGGGCCCTCGCAGCCGGCACCGGCATTCAGTGCATAGCTGTTCTCATGTGGGAAAAGGGTCATTGCCCCCCCCCCCTCCCATCTCATAGACACCAGGTCTTCCAGAAACAGATTTAAAGGGATGTTCTCGTTAATATTAGGGCTTCTCCGTTGTAATAATTTTTTTGGACATTTTTTAACACACTCCAAAAAATAATTCCTCAAACGTGCTCTTTGCTAAGCAGCAGTCGGAGTATGTTCTGGTGGCTTCAGTTCTGCGATCTCTGTGCTAACATGGCATTGTCAAGGTGTGTCCAGGTGGATATTCGAGGTGTCAGCCACGGCCGAACGATGGATAGTTGACAAGTAAGGGTAAGTTCACACGTAGCGTAAATACTGCGGACTTTCCGCAACAGAATAAGTTGCGGAAAATCTGCAGCATAATAAAGTAGCAGCAAAGTGGATGAGATAGAACAAATCTTCTGCGCTCGCTGCGTAAATGATAAGCGGAAAAAACGCTCAAAAATTGACCTGCGGAGCGTTTTTTGAATTCGCAGCATGTCAATCGTATTTGCGTAAACGCTGCTTACATATTGTAGGATTTCGCTATTGGGGAGGTAAAATCTGCAAGAAATATCAGATGTTGCGTTTTTTTCTATGGAATCGCTGTGATTCCACCGCAAAAAGCGCGACAGAAAAAAAACAAAAAATCTTATACTTACCCAGAAGTCTGTAGTTCTTCCTAAAGCGGCCACCTGGGATGATGTTTTGTTTCATCCCATGTGACCCCAGCAGCCAATCACAGGCAGCAGCGGTCACATGGGATGAAACGTCACCCCAGGGCTGGAAAGCGTTATGACGTCGAAGTGACGCGGCACCGAGGTAAGTATCCTTTTTTTTTTTCTATGCACTTTTCTGCAGCGGACAACCTTGCCTGAAAACTGCAACACAATTTGGTGCAGTTTTCCAGCTGGAATTCCCTGCGGCACACGGGGCGGACAGGATGTTTGCTTTTACGCTGCGTATCCGCCTTGTGTGAACAGACCCTATGGGCCTGTTTACACACGGCAGAAATTTCTGCGACAGAAAGTCAGTTCCATTCATCAGAATCAGGTTGTTTGTCTCATTCAGATCAATGGGACAGTCACAGAAATTTCTGAAACAAATCTGCCGCGTGTGAATATAAGAACATGGCAGAAGATGCGACTAAAGACTTTAAAACTGGGGATAATTTTATATTTTTATGGAACTGCTCTCTAAAGAAGATGTTACAAGGCGACAGAGTTCTTTAAATTCTTAATAAATTAACTGATGACCAAAGTATATAGTATGATAAAATATAATAGAAATATGATATAAAGTAATATAATACCATTTTATAATACAATATAACATAGTACCATAATATATAATACAATGCCAGATGATATAATATAATAGCACATGATATACTACAATGCTGCATGATATAATAATATAACACGTCTGCTGCCGCCGTCTTCTTTTAATCCTACAAGCTGTGACAGAGGAGGGTCTTTTGCAGCATCAATGACAAAACCGCGAGGAAGGTCACGGAGAGAAGAGCTAGAACGCGGGCAGCAGGTTGCAGTTATCTTTGTGAAAAGAGCGAGCGGTGTTTTTATCAAACAGAGACGGCAGGGATTCTTGAGGGAAGTTACACGACATCTAATTTCCTTCACTCAATAACAGAAGTCTGGAAAATTAAAGCGTGACTGATGGTGGCGGCGCAGGACCCGTGCGTGCCCAGATCATTAGCATATAGTGAGATGAACACAAGTGCTGCTCTAGGACGTGCCCGTGGAGATGGTGCCGGCCGGTTACACCTGGGAAGATCAGCGGCAGAGGGAGCGCGGCAGAGGGAGCGCGGCAGAGGGAGCGCGGCAGAGGGAGCGCGGCAGAGGGAGCGCGACAGAGGGAGCGCGGCAGAGGGAGCGCGGCAGAGGGAGCGCGACAGAGGGAGCGCGGCAGAAGGAGCCAGGACTTTATCTGGAAATAGAATTCCCTCCCTTCAAGTGTGTATTAATCTATCCTGACAGATGATGGGCTCGTCTTAACCCAGCAGGCAACAATTTAATTGTTTCCTAACCAAGAGGGGCATGGCGTCCCCATCTCAACAAGATTGCTGGCAGGCTGCATGAGTGGCTGGCACTGCCAACACACAGGGTCGCCGGCCACTTGGAAGTATTGGGAGAAAATCACGCACCAGATGGAGGGCAGTTATAGATCTCAATAACAGAAATATTTGTTGTTCAAGGTCGTTACTTGTTTCTACGAATATATAGAAGTGACAACAGGGGGTTAATACTGAACTGATGAGGGTTCCCTTAAAAAGAAAATAAAAAAAATCCTAACTAAATCTTACATAAGTTTCAGGGTAAGGCCACACGGAGCGGCTCTGACACGGTCGCAACACGGCTAACAACTGCGCCGGCACCAGGTTCGGTGCGGCTGTCAAGCAGCCTGTTAGTGGTCGCATGTTAACGCGGGTAAACCGTATCTTTATCTGCAAAATTGTGCGGCCCTGAATTAATACACCCTTTATGGCCGCACGATTTAGCAAATTACAACAACTTACCCCCTATTTATTCTCTATGGCAGCGCCGTAAAAAGCCGAACACTGCACTCGGCTATCTCCGGCGCTCCCATAGCGAATGAGTGGAGCGGCAGTGTGCGTGCGCATGTAACTGGAATAGCCCTTAACTAGGTATTTGACAGCCGCTCCTACATAGTGCCAACGTGGTTGTTGGCCACGTTGCGACCGTGTCAGGGCCGCTCACTGGTGTGATGATAATTTGTTTACAGCGCTGAGGAATACGTTGGCGCTATATAAACAATGGAAAATAAATAAATAAATATGGCTGCCATTGCACCCACTACAGGGGTTGTCACCCAGCTTTCCCACAATGACAAATCTGCATAGCAATACAGAGATACATCCTCCGCTCCCATACTGGAGCACAACTAGGTAGATTTGTCTTTCAGGACTCTTGGAAAGCAGAGTAATGAATCTTGGAAGATAATGGTGGCCATATTGGTTTTCACACAACTTTCCCAGAAACGGATATAACTAAGAAATGTTTGAAAATTATTTTTATTCTATTCGATTTTTATGCTACTAAAATTTTCTGCTAGGTCTCTAAATGGTTTCCAACCTGAAAATCCCTATACCTGGATTCTGATTAACCCCTTCATGCTGACAATCTGTAGATTCATGTCCTAGCCGCATATACCCCGTGCAGCCAGGACGTGAATCTACAGTCCTCTGCTTCTGCCGGCATAGCGCTGAGGAGAGCGCTCTGACGCCGGCGGTGTGAGTGTCCCCAGCAAACTGATGACTGATTGCCGAACCACTTGGCTTCTGAGAATGTGATCACCATGATTAACAAATCATGGTAATCTCTGAAAAGTTTGTTTGTAAAAAAACTTTTCACGCTTGATCTCTCCTCTCATCCTCGACTGTGTATATATATATATATATATATATATATATATAGATACACACACACACACATTTACAAAGTAGAAAGTATATACTTTGTATTCCCTGTGCCCCTTAGTATTAGAATATGCAGGCAGGAATAGTAGGTAAGGCTCTGTTCACACCTGCGTTGTGTCATTCCGTTGTTCTACTCGGTCGGAGTAGCAGAAAAGGGAATAACGGAACCAACAGACACCGCCGGATGCCGACGGAACTAATTGACTTTAATAGGTTCCGTCGGCCTTACGTCGCAGTGTCCGTGATTTTACCGGACACAATAGCACAGCATGCTGCGCTATTTTCTCCGGTAAACCCTGCCGGATCTGTGACGGAGCCTCCTTCGCAGATGTGAACAGAGCCTTAGTCAGCTGTAAAACTCTAAAAAAAAATGGTTCAGTTATTCAACATAGTCCAAAAGTTATAACGGTGTAAAAGAATGTATACCAAAACGGTAAAATTGGGCCTGGTCATTGAGGCATCGATGCCCCTTGGTCCTGAAAAGGTTAAAGACGTACGTGACACATCTGATGGCGGCTTCTATTGTGGTCAGGTGTCGTCCGCAGCTTCACTAAAGAAAAAAGGAGCCATGACAAGTTGTAGTCTGAACAGAGGCTAAAATACAACCCTGACAGACGCAGCGCCTCGCGCCTCAGGTGTGCCTCACCTAAAGTTGGCGAATTCCATAAAATGGCTGCATCTACCCGTGTTCAGGAGACGGAGATGCTGTAAATGGCAGCCGGGAACTCACTGCTCTTAATTTTATTTTATTTTTTCATACCGGAAAAAAAGACGCTCATAAATGTTGTATGAGAAGAGAAAAACCTGCGCGAATGATTAATTGTCTGGTGATGAAAGGCTGGGAAGACGGCAACAAAGGAACGAGAAAATCGTCTGACGGAATCACCAGAGGTGAAACGACGCTGCTCTGTGTATGTGGTTTCCATGGTAACCGGCGCTGGGAGATGAACGCAGGAGATCCATTCTGCTCTGTAGTACAGGTTCATAAATCTAACTTGCAGAGGGAGCGCGGTATCAGCGCGCCGCCATTGTCGTAAGCCGCGCGTCGTTTGGCTTCTGCTTCTAATTACAGCAAAGCGGCACAAAACAATGAGGTCGTTATTAGTGGACAATGAAGTGAAATAATTAGAGGGGCACCTGACCCCGTGTTTATCTAATGTGGTGCAGGAGCTGCCGGGATGGACCGAGAGGAGATAATAGAAGGCAATAATAGCGCAATAAAAACGCAGGGCGAGCTGCCTTCGGAGCATGCTAATCAACGCACAATCAAAAAACGCTATTTCCAGCTTGGCGAGTCGTGTTTATTACGTCCTGCGGTCAACGGGATGGGACGGGTCGGATTTTATGCGGTCGTTTCTCGGGGGCTCGTTTGCAGATGTGGTCATTGCTTCAGGGTTATTCTTGTAATGGGGGGGCTTGTGGAGCGGCGTGCACTTGGGTTCTAAATGCTTTTGACCACGTCCTGTGTTGTCTGTCTGGGATCCTAATTCTGCAGCAACTGGTATAATCAGCTGGCTGGAGATCATCGGGAGAGGACAGACTGGAATGTTAAAAAGAGCTCGTCGCTACGGATGTCACCGAATATAATGGAGGCAACTCCATCTATCACCCCTAAATGTTACGGTCATTGTGCCAGCTATAAACCCGGAGCCTGGGCAGATAACAATATCCCTTCCCATTATATAAATATTCTATATTCATCACGCCCTCTATTACGGCATATGGAGGTAACAGAGCGGGGTCCCCCACACGGTTAGCCAGGGGTTTGTTTGTCATTACAGAGAGCCGTGGGCGACGTCTAACGTGTCCTTTGCAGGGAACATGAAGGCTTAGTGGCCGCACATTCCAGCAAGAACAGCGGATTCCGGGAGATCCTCAAGATCAAGTCATTGTTGAGGGAAGTGCCGGCGGAGCAGGGGTGGCTCAAGTTCAACAACCCCTTAAACCTTGGTTTTACATGTAGCATTAGTAGTGCAGAATGGGGGGATTGGACCCTTAAAGTGAACCTGCTTTTAAAATGTATTTTAAAAGCAGGTTCACTTTAAGGGTCCAATCATTTAACAGCAGTATAAATTATTTTGAACATTTTTCTAATATACATAATCAGGCTACAGTCCTCTGTTTCATTAATACAGTGCATTGTTCCCCTGTATCCCAAATTAAAAATCTCAGATGCTTGCTGCCTTCACTAGGAAGTGATCCATAGGACTGCTGCCATCACTAGGGGGCGATCCATAGGACTGCTGCCATCACTAGGGGGCGATCCATAGGACTGCTGTCATCACTAGGAGGCGATCCATAGGACTGCTGCCATCACTAGGAGGCGATCCATAGGACTGCTGCCATCACTAGGAGGCGATCCATAGGACTGCTGCCTTCACTAGGAAGTGATCCACAGGACTGCTGCCATCACTAGGGGGCGATCCATAGGACTGCTGCCATCACTAGGGGGCGATCCATAGGACTGCTGCCTTCACTAGGAAGTGATCCATAGGACTGCTGCCTTCACTAGGAAGTGATCCATGGGACTGCTGCCATCACTAGGGGGTGATCCATAGGACTGCTGCCTTCACTAGGAAGTGATCCATAGGACTGCTGCCTTCACTAGGAAGTGATCCATAGGACTGCTGCCATCACTAGGGGGTGATCCATAGGACTGCTGCCATCACTAGGAGGCGATCCATAGGACTGCTGCCATCACTAGGGGGCGATCCATAGGACTGCTGGATCACTAGGAGGCGATCCATAGGACTGCTGCCTTCACTATGAAGTGATCCATAGGACTGCTGCCTTCACTATGAAGTGATCCATAGGACTGCTGCCTTCACTATGAAGTGATCCATAGGACTGCTGCCTTCACTATGAAGTGATCCATAGGACTGCTGCTATCACTAGGGGGTGATCCATAGGACTGCTGCCATCACTAGGGGGCGATCCATAGGACTGCTGCCTTCACTAGGAAGTGATCCATAGGACTGCTGCCTTCACTAGGAAGTGATCCATGGGACTGCTGCCATCACTAGGGGGTGATCCATAGGACTGCTGCCTTCACTAGGAAGTGATCCATAGGACTGCTGCCATCACTAGGGGGTGATCCATAGGACTGCTGCCATCACTAGGAGGCGATCCATAGGACTGCTGCCATCACTAGGGGGCGATCCATAGGACTGCTGGATCACTAGGAGGCGATCCATAGGACTGCTGCCTTCACTATGAAGTGATCCATAGGACTGCTGCCTTCACTATGAAGTGATCCATAGGACTGCTGCCTTCACTATGAAGTGATCCATAGGACTGCTGCCTTCACTATGAAGTGATCCATAGGACTGCTGCTATCACTAGGGGGTGATCCATAGGACTGCTGCCATCACTAGGGGGCGATCCATAGGACTGCTGCCATCACTAGGAGGCGATCCATAGGACTGCTGCCATCACTAGGGGGCGATCCATAGGACTGCTGCCATCACTAGGGGGCGATAAATAGGACTGCTGCCATCACTAGGGGGCGATAAATAGGACTGCTGCCATCACTAGGGGGCGATAAATAGGATTGCTGCCATCACTAGTGGGCGATCCATAGGACTGCTGCCATCAGTACAGGGCGATCCATAGGACTGCTGCAATCACTAGGAAGTGATCCATAGGACTGCTGCCATCACTAGGGGGCGATACATAGGACTGCTGCCATCACTAGGAAGTGATCCATAGGACTGCTGCCATCACTAGGGGGCGATCCATAGGACTGCTGCCATCACTAGGAGGTGATCCATAGGACTGCTGCCATCACTAGAGGGCGATACATAGGACTGCTGCCATCACTAGGAAGTGATCCATAGGACTGCTGCCATCACTAGGGGGCGATCCATAGGACTGCTGCCATCACTAGGAAGTGATCCATAGGACTGCTGCCATCACTAGGTGGCGATCCATAGGACTGCTGCCATCACTAGGTGGTGATCCATAGGACTGCTGCCATCACTAGGTGATCCATAGGACTGATGCCATCACTAGGGGGTGATACATAGGACTGCTGCCATCACTACAGGACAATCCATAGGACTGCTGCCATCACTAGAGGGTGATACATAGGATTGCTGCCATCACTAGGAGGTGATCCATAGGACTGCTGCCATCACTAGGGGGTGTTACATAGGACTGCTGCCATCACTAGGGGGTGATGCATAGGACTGCTGCCATCACTAGGGGGTGATGCATAGGACTGCTGCCATCACTAGGGGGTGATACATAGGACTGCTGCCATCACTAGGGCGTGATGCATAGGACTGCTGCCATCACTAGGGGGTGATGCATAGGACTGCTGCCATCACTAGAGGGCGATCCATAGGACCTATATACAGCTTTTACATTTTTAACAGTAGGTGCACTTTGAGGGTATATTCATTCACATGCCCATTTTTTTCCTGTGGTTTTTACTTCTTGAAACCTGCAGAACTCGCAGAAACCATAGAATTTAATAAAAGGGATGGAACTTGTATTTCAGCACATATATGAGTAGTTGCTCCAGTGTGATTATAGTGCAGTAGCAGCTTATTCCTCTTAAAAATGTCTAACCGCATGGCGCAAAACTACACTGAAAAGTGGCGTGCTAAAAACCGCATGCAGTTTTTATTGCGTTTTGTTTTCATCGCATCAAAAACCATATAAGTAAATTTACCCTAAAAAAAATTACACCTTCCAATATGTAAAATCTTTCATCGGCAGGAAAAATTATGCATCAGAATCACGCTGTAGCTGGTTACATATAATATGGCCACATTTAAGCATCAGTGTTAAGAGCACAACACCTGGACTCTGGTTCTACTGACCCGAATTTAGATCCCAACTGAACCCTATTGTCAAGTTCAGTTCATTAGAGGGGTGGGGAGTCCGGATGTTTCCTCCGTAGTTTGGGGACTAGAATACACAACTGTATTTCAACCCAGTGAAACCGTCCGAATGATGTACATGTAATATCTTGCCGTCTTGGAGACGTTAGCCCCTCACCTGAAAGCCTCAATGATCGTCTGCTCAGATAGGTTTGGGGCCACTCGTTTAAATGCACGATTAAAGTCGTCCAAGTTTAAAAATCCACGGCCTAAAGACACAGTATAAAGGAAACGATTTAAAGGGAGCATCAACTTTCAAATTTTTTATTTTTTAAAATTTTGTTTTAAAAAGCCTTAACGTTAAGCAAGACATATGGAGGCTCATGTATTAGTCCATCTACATTGAATCAATGTGAGGCAGAAAAAATCTGCGGCGCTAGTTTCCGAGCGTTTTTTTTTCTCCGCGGTCCTTGCCTCAGCTTCAATGGCCAAGGGGCAAATAAACGGAAAAAAGGCCAGGCAGTTCAAAATCTGCCTCAAAATTCCTGAAGGAATTCCGAGGCAGATTTTTTTTTCTGCCTGCAAAATAACTCTGTGTGAACAGGGCCTTACAGTGACCATGACATCTAGAGGCGTAGAATGAATACTCACAGTGCGTATCAAACACAGAAAATATCTGTCTCAGGTCTCCAAAGCTCAGCTGCGCACTTCTCTTCAGGGACATCAGCTTCACAAATTCATCAGGTCTCACTCCTATGGGGTAAGAAGACGACACTACATTGTGTTAGTAAATGATGTTTTCTAATGCTGATGTGTATTCAGTGATCTCCCAGCCCAGGACTGTCCGCAGAACCTCAGGGTCCTTTTACACCGGCGCTGATCGACATTGTAGCGCGTCGAGCACTTGTTTAGCTGCATTTATATGGAGCAATCATTGTACTGTACGGGCGACGAACAAGAAAGTTTGTGCCAATACAGTTTACATCATTGTCGGCAATACATCCCGTTTACACGGAGGGACGCGCTGCCGACATTGATTATTATTCTGCCGCATAAGTAGTGGAAAAAAAATCTGTGTGGAATTCAGGCCATGATGCAGATTTTCTAATCCGCCACATGGTCATTCTGTCACGAAATTGAAATCCACTGCAAAATCTGCATGTGTTACATTCATAACCATCTGTGGAGAAACGACGCTGTGTGTGGACGTACCCGAATACTTGCCTGTAAAGGGAGCAATTCTGATAATACATATAATATAACCGAACTGTTACTTTGTGTAATTCTATATATTAAAGGGTAACTAAACTTTAAGAAAACTTGACTTGTCATAGTGATATGTCAGGAGTTTTGAGCGGTGCAGGACCGAGCAATGAGACCCCCACCGATCGCCAAAACTAAGCGGCCGAAGCGCTCGGGTGAGCACTGAGCCGCTTCGTTTCTAATCGCCTTTTATCGGAAAGCCGATGTAACGGTGAACGCGCCCATAGACATTCTATTGAGTCCGTACACCGTTACATCGGCTTTCCGAGAAAAGCCGATTAGACACCAAGTGGCTCAGCACTCACCCGAGCGCTTCTGCTGCTTCGTTTTAGCGATCGTTGGGGTCTCAGTGCTCGGACCCCCACCGATCAAAACTTCTGACATGTCACTAGAACATGTCAGAAGTTTAATTACCCTTTAAGGTTTGGTGAACATAAGCTTCAGCATTAATCAGTGACTTCGTGATGGCACAGATTACATGTAAATCACTTACACTCTAGTCCAGCCCACAAAATCTAGACCTGCCCTTTAAAAGCACAAATTTATATGTTGGAGTTTTAGAAACCTCTACAGACACCCAGTTACCTCCAGTCTTTGGCAGGCCCGGCACCATTGTATCCACTTCAATCTGGAAAAAATGAATGATATTTATGAATATCAGAGAAGCAAGAGCGACTTATAAGTGGTCATTACTTGTACTTTTATAATAATGCAGCTAAACATTATCTGAACTCCACGGCTGAACATAAATCGACATAAAAAGTTAAGAAAATACTAACTACATTATGTTTTCTTCTCCACTCAAATCTAAAGCTAAATCCAGAATTCTGCAAATTTCAGGTTAACTAGAGAGCAGTGCATTGTGGGAGCTCAGATGACAGCTAAACCACGGTCTGCTGCTAAGGACACACAGCAGAATTTTGAATGCAGCTCTTGATATACAGAGAAAATAATACTCAGAATTAGTACAAGATAAGTAAAAGTACTTGCAAAGTTACTCAACATTGTAGGTCTAACTGTGGAAAGTAAAAAAAAAACAAAAAAAAAAAAAACTCTCACACTGGTGTATGGCTCGTTACAGTGTATATTTATGAGGAGACCACAGTTACTTTAATTTATACTTGAATGGTAACTAAATGTTCAACAAACTTCTGACATGTTATAGTGACATGTCCGAAATTTTGATTGGTGGGGGTCCGAGCACTGAGACCCCCACCAATTGCTAGAACGAAGCGGCAGAAGCGCTAGTGTGAGAGCTGAGCCGCTTAGTTTCTTTTCGGCTTTTTTCTGGAAAGCCAACGTAGCGGTGTATGGGCTCGTAGACTTTCTATCCAGTCCGTACACCGCTACAACGATTTCCGGAAAAAGCTTAACAGAAACGAAGCGACTCGGCGCTCACACGAGCGCTTATGCTGCTTAGTTTTAGCGATCGGTGAGGGTCTCAGTGCTCGGACCCCACCAATCAAAACTTCTGACATGTCACTATAACATGTCAGAAGTTTGCTGAAACTTTAGTTAACCCTAAAAGGAAATTTGATGTCCTTGTCAACAAAAGGAAAGTTACAATTCAGTCACACCAAGTGCAACTACTTTATGAAAGTTTCTGAAAAGAAAAGTGACAGTGAAAGAGGCCACGTACATCGTTCAGTAGGGTGCACTGTGACCCCCAACAGGTGTACACACGTTGGGAGACATAGTGAATGGTAATAACGCGGGGAGCAATCATGACAGCAGATACGTGACTCCCGGCCACTGACAGTGACTCTCTGCTGACATCTTCTGGAAAACAGTGGTATCACGCAAGGTCTGGATTATGCAGCATTTGTCATGTTTCTACTTTATATCTTCACCTATATATAACCTGATGATAGATCCCATATACAGCGCCGCACAACTTACCTTAGAGGGTTTATACCCAAATAATGTTACAACAGCCACCTTGAGGTCTTCCCTGCTGAGATGCCCTTTTTTGCCTTCATCACAAGCCTCGAACACCTGAAACAAAACAATCCCATGATCACAGAGAGATAATGACTGGCAATAATCACAGAGGAAATAGTCCCAGTGCGCTGAATGTTACAGGGGGGGGGAGAGTTATCAGTGCGGTCGCTTTATCGGTGCGGTCGATGGGGGAGGATTTATCGGTGCGGTCGATGGGGGAGGATTTATCGGTGCGGTCGCCGGGGGAGGATTCATCGGTGCGGTCGCCGGGGGAGGATTTATCGGTGCGGTCGCCGGGGGAGGATTTAGCGGTGCGGTCGCCGGGGGAGGATTTAGCGGTGCGGTCGCCGGGGGAGGATTTAGCGGTGCGGTCGCCGGGGGAGGATTTAGCGGTGCGGTCGCCGGGGGAGGATTCAGCGGTGCGGTCGCCGGGGGAGGATTCATCGGTGCGGTCGCCGGGGGAGGATTTATCGGTGCGGTCGATGGGGGAGGATTTATCGGTGCGGTCGCCGGGGGAGGATTTATCGGTGCGGTCGCCGGGGGAGGATTTATCGGTGCGGTCGCCGGGGGAGGATTTATCGGTGCGGTCGCCGGGGGAGGATTTATCGGTGCGGTCGCCGGGGGAGGATTTATCGGTGCGGTCGCCGGGGGAGGATTTATCGGTGCGGTCGATGGGGGAGGATTTATCGGTGCGGTCGATGGGGGAGGATTTCTCGGTGCGGTCGCCGGGGGAGGATTTATCGGTGCGGTCGCCGGGGGAGGATTCATCAGTTTTTCTTTTAAGGCATAGACGGGTGGATTTACCATTCAGAAGCCTAGAAAAGCTGGGGAATTACATCTGTGAGAACTAAGGCGAAGCTTCTATGGCTTTTAACACAGCTTTTCCTGACTCTTGAATGGTAAGGCTATTTATTTATTGTGGTAATTCCGCACTTTATATTGTTTTTTTTTGTTTTTAGGTTCTAATGCGGAAACAGCTGCAGATTTTGATGTGATTTTTTTTATAAACTCGTCAGATACAATTCTGAGACGGAAAAGCAAAATAAATTCACGCTGCGGAGTTTGAAATCTGCACCGCAGGTCATTTATGTTCCCGAAAAATATAACAACGTGTAGACGAGATTTCTTGCAATGTTATTTTCTTTGCTGGTCCTTTATTACGCTGCAGATTTACCGCACATAATACGCATGGTGTGAACGTGGCCTAAATCGGCCTGGTTATGGGTGATGCTCTATATTCATACATTGGTGGGTGGATTTACCATTCAGAAGCCTAGAAAAGCTGGGTAATAACACCTGTGAGAACTGTAATGAAGCTCATATGGGGTTTTATTCAGCTTTCCCAGACTCCTGAATGGTTAACTTGTTTAGCCCTGAGGTGATATTTCTTCTACGTCCATCTTTTTGCCAGATTTGGCGCTCGAGGGTCCGGGAGAGTTGGGTTATAACCCCGTGACGCCATATTGGTTGTCACCCAGCATTCCCTGAAACAAGGGGAGAGAGGACGACTCCGGGACTTCCATGTACTGGGGTATGAGAAGACATTACCTGCAGAAACTTCCTCCTCTCAGAGTCACTCACATCCCGCGCTGACAGAGACCCCGCTGCAAACATCGCTCTGCCCCTAAACCAACCCAGAAATGACGCCTGAATACCGCCCGGGACTGCTTTCACCCAACCGCACAGGCCGCGTCGCCATAGCAACCCAGAATCCAAAACAACCGCTCAAATCTAAGCTTACACCTTATTGGTCGCCGATGACTGACGTCAGTTGTAAGCAACGTGGCTATTGGTTTACTCCAAGAGGTCCTCTCAGTGGCGTAGTTATTATTATCGCAGTGTTCTAGATGCCGCTTGCCACTCCCAGCAAGTCCAGTCAGGGGGCGTTACACCGAAACTGAGAGATAGCCTGGCTGACCTCCGCTGGGAGTTGTAATTCCATTATAACAAGTGCTGTTAGAATGTGCCAGCAGGGGGCAGTACTACTATACAGCGGCTGGGCTTCTCTTTATTATAGCTCGATAATATTCAAGGACATTAGAACGGGAGAATATGTGGGAAATACCTATAATTGGCTAGGCGGTGACGTTTATTTCTGTGCGCCTCGTGGTGACGTCATCAAACGGCGACACATGTGGAGCTGAGCCGCAGAATGAACAGGTGACGGCAGGGAACTAAAGTGATACAATGTTACAGGCGGAGAGGGCGGAGCTATGAGAAGCGGCGGCGGGCAAGGAAAGTAGTGGGTCCGGAGAAATGGCCGGGGGGGGCATGGAATGAGATGTTACGAGAGCAGGAAGCGAAGAAAGGGGGCAGGTAGTGGCGGTGGGCAGGGGAGCGAAGATGGGGGCAGGCGGTGGGCTGGGGAGCGAAGAAAGGGGGCAGGCGGTGGGCTGGGGAGCGAAGAAAGGGGGCAGGTGGTGGTGGGCAGGGGAGCGAAGAAAGGGGGCAGGTAGTGGTGGTGGGCAGGGGAGCGAAGATGGGGGCAGGGGAGCGAAGAAAGGGGGCAGGTGGTGGTGGGCAGGGGAGCGAAGATGGGGGCAGGCGGTGGGCAGGGGAGCGAAGAAAGGGGGCAGGTAGTGGTGGTGGGCAGGGGAGCGAAGATGGGGGCAGGCGGTGGGCTGGGGAGCGAAGAAAGGGGGCAGGCGGTGGGCTGGGGAGCGAAGAAAGGGGGCAGGTGGTGGTGGGCAGGGGAGCGAAGAAAGGGGGCAGGTAGTGGTGGTGGGCAGGGGAGCGAAGATGGGGGCAGGGGAGCGAAGAAAGGGGGCAGGTGGTGGTGGGCAGGGGAGCGAAGATGGGGGCAGGCGGTGGGCAGGGGAGCGAAGAAAGGGGGCAGGTAGTCGTGGTGGGCAGGGGAGCGAAGATGGGGGCAGGCGGTGGGCTGGGGAGCGAAGAAAGGGGGCAGGTGGTGGTGGGCAGGGGAGCGAAGATGGGGGCAGGGGAGCGAAGAAAGGGGGCAGGTAGTGGTGGTGGGCAGGGGAGCGAAGATGGGGGCAGGGGAGCGAAGAAAGGGGGCAGGTGGTGGTGGGCAGGGGAGCGAAGATGGGGGCAGGCGGTGGGCAGGGGAGCGAAGAAAGGGGGCAGGTAGTCGTGGTGGGCAGGGGAGCGAAGATGGGGGCAGGCGGTGGGCTGGGGAGCGAAGAAAGGGGGCAGGTGGTGGTGGGCAGGGGAGCGAAGATGGGGGCAGGGGAGCGAAGAAAGGGGGCAGGTGGTGGTGGGCAGGGGAGCGAAGATGGGGGCAGGCGGTGGGCAGGGGAGCGAAGAAAGGGGGCAGGTAGTGGTGGTGGGCACGGGAGCGAAGATGGGGGCAGGCGGTGGGCTGGGGAGCGAAGAAAGGGGGCAGGTGGTGGTGGGCAGGGGAGCGAAGAAAGGGGGCAGGTAGTGGTGGTGGGCAGGGGAGCGAAGATGGGGGCAGGGGAGCGAAGAAAGGGGGCAGGTGGTGGTGGGAAGGGGAGCGAAGATGGGGGCAGGCGGTGGGCAGGGGAGCGAAGAAAGGGGGCAGGTAGTGGTGGTGGGCAGGGGAGCGAAGATGGGGCAGGCGGGCGAAGATGGGGCAGGCGGTGGGCAGGGGAGCGAAGATGGGGCAGGCGGGCGAAGATGGGGGATAGGTGGTGGTGGGCAGGGGAGCGAAGAAAGGGGGCAGGTGGTGGGCAGGGGAGCGAAGATGGGGGATAGGTGGTGGTGGGGGCTGGGAGAGATGGACAGGCTGGTGAAGGGAGTCGCGTCCATCTATATGGTGGCACCCAGCGCGGAGCTATAGGCTCTCTGTGCCACTTTTCTAGAGTTTTATATGGCTCCGGTTTATGGGGTTATCCTGCCCTACACGTGACGCTTCCTTATACATCTGTAATACGGTAACCTTTGGCGCATCCCACACTTTTTTTGTCTTAACTTTAAAATCGAATTCTGTATGAAATCAGAGGTCCAGTTAGTCCCCATAGAAGACGATCACCTCTTGCCACACGACCGAGTTCGGGCTGTGAAAAACGCTCCGTGTGTCGGCCGCATTTCCAGGCCCGAATGCGGTTCCGGTGAACGGGACTCCTGGCATCATAGACGTTTTAGGACGCTTGGAGCCTCTCCTCGCGGAACTTCTGTTCTGTATTATTTTGATCAGTATGGAACAGCAGTTCCGCGAGGAGAGGCTCCGAGCGTCCTAAAACGTCTATGATGCCAGGAGTCCCGTTCACCTGTACCGCGGTGGGGCCTGGAAATGCGGCCGACACACGGAGCGTTTTTCACAGCCCGAACTCGGTCGTGTGCAAGAGGTGTAATGCTGCCATATTATGGCTCTACATAGAAGCGCTCTGACATATCTAGGAGAGGAGACCCCCACGAAAATTGTTATTGAAATCAATGAGAAGCAGAAACAATAGCACAATAAACCGTGCACTGATATTAAATATTAACCCCTAGTGGGCTGGTTTTTTGGGGGGTTTTCTTTGGAAAAAAAACTACGAAAATCTTTGTGTAATTTGAAATTCCCGTCAAATCAGTTTGGTAAATGCGCTGATTTTGGAGGCAGATTCGGCGTCCGATTTTGAGCCTTAACTTCATACCATGTAACGTACCCTTATATAACCACCATAATACAGATCCGCATTTCCTTGCTGGCGCCTGTATGGCGGAGCACGGAGACTGGCTGGTCCCCGGTGTGCAGCCGCAAGTCTCTGATGGGTGCTGTATGTACTGACATATCCAATAGGAACAATGCTTCCTTACATAAGTCTGATGTCACGTCTGTACGCCACAATATGGAATCGGAGACATATGGAGGCGCAGTCGATTCCCTGTGCACTTATTATCCCTACAAAGAAGAGACATAACATGCCTGCGAACGTGAGGCCTCGGGCCGGGTTCCCACATAGGGTAAACACTGCGGCATTTCCTCAACGGAATCCTGTGCGTAAATTCGGCTCCATTTATAGTAGCTGCAAAGTGGATGAAATGTAGAAAATCTGACGCCCACGCTGCGGGAAAAAAAAAAGGCAGCATAAACGCAGCATGACAATTATTCTGCGTTTTCTGTTGCGGATTTTCCCCATTGAATTCAATAGTGATGCAAAATCCACAACAAATAGCCAAGCGATTCCACCACAAAACTCGCAACTCAGAAAAAAACCAATACATTTATACTTACCCGGAGCTCCCTGCTTCTTCCTCCAGTCCCGCCTCCCGGGATGACATTTCATCCCATGCGACCGCTGCAGCGTCATCCAGGGAGGCCGGATCGGATGACAAAGAAGGAACGCGTCACGATGACAGCGGCCGGGGTAAGTATGAACAGTTTTTTTTTTGTTTTTTTTTTATTCCGCTACTTTTCTTAGTGGAAATTTCACGTGAAAAAGTGCACTACAATGTGGTGCGGTTTTTCGGACTGAATGTGCTTGGGGTTCCAGGTCGCGTACGCTTCGTAGTTTTACACGGTGTATCCGACCTGTGGGAACCCGACCTTATGCTGATTTAGGGATAATTTTGACCAGTGCAGGAGACTCAGATTTTTTGGGGGTTTTGTACAAATAAAGAACAACCTTTCACGGTGACGTTCCGTTTCCCATCCCCCATACAGTTTCCATTCATATCTGATAAATAAGTGATTGCTCCAGGCTCGTGCTGATTAGCGGCTGCCGCTGCGCAGGTTCCCCTCAGCGTTATCTTGCAGGAGTCTCAGGTATAATGATTTGAGTTGTCTGGACTTGAGGCTAATTTCGTTCCCCAGTTCTGCGCTGCTCCTCAGCAGATGGTGAAGACAGAATTCAAAACTCAATGTTCTACAACTGTGACGTCTGGGACCCTGGAATAAGCCGAGTGGGATTGATTTGCTGATCAGTGTTTGGAAGGATAGGCAGAAACAGATGTTGTTTATTAATAATGGCGGTCTATAGCCGTGTGCGTGGCGTTAATAATGTACCGGCCCAGGCTCACCACTGGGGTTTATTCATCTGCTATTTCAGGATTACTTGGCTTCTTATGGAACATTAAATGTGTTAAAACGAAAAAACTTAAAGGGGTCGTCCGGGTTATTAAAATGAGTAGCCTTAGAATATGCCATCGATATTAGATCGGTGGGGGTCAAACTCTTATACGAGCGCCGCTGCTCCTTCAAACATTGGACCCCACCGATCTAATATACATGGCCTATCGGATAGGCCATCAATATTAATAACCCCTTTAATGGGGTATTCCAGCCTTTTTCACCTATCCACTGAATAGGTGATAAAAGCTAGGTTGGTGGGGGTCCAACTGCTGGGGCCCCCACCAATCGTAAGGAAAGTGCTCGGCTATTTCTGTCCCCATTATATACTCTGAATGGGGTAGCACCGCAAATGCCCGGCCTCTGGTCCATTTCAAAGTCGTTCCAGCCGCAATCTTGTGGCTCAAAGGACTGGGATCCCCCTTTCTGACAATCAGTGGGAGTCCCAGCGGTCAGACCCCCATCGCTCTAGCATTTATAACCTAT